>NC_064641.1:673519625-673822656 GCF_023864345.2 Schistocerca serialis cubense | reverse complement strand
TCAAATACTCACATCAAAAAATGTTTTGCATCACCCTGGTCCCCAGAACTTCTGAAGATAGACGTTGACTGTGGATGATGTATCACAGACACAGTCCCTTTGACTGTTCAGAGATGTCACTAAACCCGCCCAAAGATGTAAACAACCATGCGTGACAGCACCTATTAGACGGAGGGGGTCCGACAGCGGATCGGTTCCAGTCATTCCACCAGGAAGGAGGTACACGGTAGTTCAACAATGCCTAGACGGTCAATACCGCGGTTCGATCACATATGCATTTTTACTTTGTGCCAGGAAGTGCTCTCGGCAAGGGAAATGTCCAGGTGTCTCGGAGTGAACCGAAGCGATGTTGTTCGGACTTGGAGGAGATACAGAGAGACAGGAACTGTCGATGACATGCCTCACTCAGACCACCCAGGGGCTACTACTGCAGTGGATGACCGCTACCTGCGAATTATGGTTCGGAGGAACCATGACAGCAAAGCCACCATGTTGAATAATGCTTTTCTTGCAGCCACAGGACGTCGTGTTACGACTAAAACTGTGCGCAATAGGCCGCATGATGCGCGACTTCACTCCCGACGCACATGACGAGGTCCATCTTTGCAACCACGACACCATGCAGCGCGGTACAGATGGGCCCAACAACATGCCGAATGGATCGCTCAGGATTGGCAACGTGCTCTCTTCACCGATGAGTTTCGCTTCCACCAGACAATCGTCGGAGACGTGTTTCGAGGCAACCTGGTCAGGCTGAACGCCTGAGACACACTATCCAGCGAGTGCAGCAAGGTGGAGGTTCCCTGCTGTTTTGGGGTGGCATTATGTGGGGCCGACGTACGCCGCTGGTGGTCATGGAAGGCTCTGTAGTGACTGTACGATACGTGAATGCCATTCTCCGATCGATAGTGCAACCACATCGGCAGCATACTGCGAGGCATTCGTCTTCACGGACGACGGTTCGCGTCCACATTGTGCACATCTTGTGAATGAATTCCTTCAGCATAACGACATCGCTCGGCTGGAGTGACCAGCATGTCTTCCACACGTGAACTCTATCGAACATGCCTGGGATAGATTGAAAAGGGCTGTTTATGGATGACATTACCCACCAACCACTCTTGAGGGATCTACGCCGAATCGCCGTTGAGGAGTGGGGCAATCTGAACCAATAGTGCCTTGATGAGCTTGGAGAACATGGAGAGGGACTGTATGTAAGTGGCGCTAGGTGGCAATGTAGCTCGGCCGAGGGTCGTACTTTTACAGTCCGTGTAGTTGCAGTAAAGATAGTGTCAGGGTGGCGCTGTGATTAACGCATCTGCATCGTAAATGGGAAATTTCGGATGCGAATCCCAGTCCTGCACAAATTTTTACTCCTCGCCATTGAAGTTGCACGAATTCCTGATGCAGATGATATCAATAATCCCTTCCCTTTTCTTTCCTTTCTCCTCCCCTCCTTCTTGAACTTGCATAATAAGTAACAACCCACTTAAGAATATGTAAAGTTTTATTGGGATTCCGCAATTTATTTATTTATTTCAAATAAAGATTAGAAGGAGGAGGAGATTAGTGTTTAACGTCCCGTCGACAACGAGGTCATTACAGACGGAGCACAAGCTCGGATTAGGGAAAGTTGGGGAAGGAAATCGGCCGTGCCCTTTGGCTGTCCTTACCTTAGTTACATATATATCGTTTCTTTTCTTCGAATATGTCCAAAAGAACGGACACCATAAATAAACGAAAGAATTTGTATTAAGTAGCAGAGTGACTTTTTGATTCAGCCTCCAGATTAAGTTTCCAAGAAATGTTCGGTTAATGTATGCCTTCAATCGTTCTACGTTCCTGAAGCTTCTCCTTTTTGAGAGGATCTATGGATTTATGGATCTATGGTACACGATTACTGACTGAATCACCCTTCGAAACAAAGCAGAAGAGATTGAAACTTCTAATATACGAGTAGAATACAGACATATTAAAAGCATGAGTTGTGCCTGTCTGTGAAATAAATGTACAAGCACATAACAATACATGTTTTTGCGTCAAAAAGTCTTCCATAATATTCATACTATCCGAATAATAGTGAGAAATATCAGCCAATGAGGATTTAGTTACTTAAGCAATTCGCTGAAAAAAGTTACAGCGAATGGTGCCTGTTTGTTCCATAACGTGCTCATAAAAGTTACTTTCCAGGCAGATGCGTGATTACGTTGCCCCATTGCTCGGTACAGGTCTTTGATAGACATAACTGGTCCTGATTTGCTACCGAAGGTATGAAAACAGCTATTCCGGAAAGGTATCACAAAATTATTTCAGAACATGTAGACAGTTTGCATGTCAACTGCTCCATGGGTAACGTTGTTTTCAACTGTCCACATAGCGTAAGTAGCTCCTCTCGTATGCGCCTACTCTTAACTGTCCTTCTGTTAACGATTCGATTACTAACAGTAAAAATAGCTGTCTATGTAAGATGGCATTAAAAACAAATTAACCGATATACAGAAATAATTGTTGATAACGAACCATCAACGATATTGTTGATAACTACAATGAAATGACTCTGTTATCTTGCCATCGACCACGTATAGACTTTGTTGATAAGAATCCCTTTATATATATGTCGAAGAGCAGGGTGTAGAACAAGCCCAGGCAAGATGAAAGTCATTGCTTTGATTCTTATACTTTCAGCAGCAGCCTCAGGTTGGTAACAACAATATTTTCATCACTTTGCATCAAAATGTCTAATGCGTGTGAATTCCCAAGGGACCAAACTGCTGAGGTCATCGGTCCCTAGGCTTACACACTACTTAAACTAACTTATGCTAAGGACACACGCACCCATGGTCGAGGGAGGACTCGAACTTCTGGCGGGAGGGGCCGCGCAACCCGTGACATGGCGCCTCAAACGGCGAGGCCACTCCGCGCGACTCTTTGCTTCAGTGACTTCTGAAAAAGAAACTGTTGTAATACCTGTTGTATTTATACTATTTGTTGTTGCAGTAACATAAAGTAAGTATATTTTTATTAAAAAGATTCTTGAAGCCAAATAAGAATGTTGTGTGTATAATGTCATGTCACTGACCTGAGCGTCAGCGCTCCCATCTCTAAAAATGTACAGAGATCGATATTGTCAACAATCTGTGGCAATAGCGTCCAGACATCCACCTGAAAATCCTACATTTTGCTGTGTAATTTGACGTGAAAACAACAACTAGAAGAAACACGTTTTGGAGCTTATTTATCAGTTGTGTTGTGGTCTTCAGTCCAGAGACTGGTTTGATGCAGCTCTCCATGCTATTCTATTCTCTGCAAGCTTCTGCATCTCCCAGTACCTACTGCAATACTAGTGCATTCAGCTCTTGGTCTCCCTCTACGACTTCTACCCTCCACGCTGCCCTCCCTGCCCTCCAATACTAAATTGGTAATCCCTTGATGCCTCAGAACATGTCCTACCAACCAATCCCTTCTTCTAGTCAAGTTGTGCCACAAATTTCTCTTTCCCCAATTCTATTCAATACCTCCTCATTAGTTATGTGATCTACCCATCTAATCTTCAGCATTCTTCTGTAGCAGCACATTTCGAAAGCTTCTATTCTCTTCTTGTCTAAACTATTTATCGTCCATGTTTCACTTCCACACATGGCTCCACTCAATACAAATAATTTCAGAAACGACTTCCTGACACTTAAATCTAAACTCGATGTTTATAAATTTCTCTTCTTCAGAAACGCTTGCCTTGCCATTGCCTGTCTATATTCTATATCCTCTCTACTTCGACCATCATCAGTTGTTTTGCTCCCCAAATAGCAAAACTGATTTACTACTTTCAGTGTCTCATTTCCTAATCTTCAGCGTCACCCGATTTAATTCCACTGCATTCCATTATCCTCGTTTTACTTTTGTTGATGTTCATCTTATATCCTCCTTTCAAGACACTGTCCATTCCGTTCAGTTGCTCTTCCAGGTCCTTTGCTGTCTCTGACAGAATTACAATGTCATCGGCGATCCTCAAAGTTTTTATTTCTTCTCCATGGATTTTAATTCCTACTCCGAATTGATCAGTGTGGCTTTGAAATAAATCAAGTAGTTAACTTGTTAGCTATATCCAACCATTGATGTCGTATGTAATACTCTGTAGCAAGTCGTCTATTACAGAGAAAGTTTTCAGAAGACAACGAGCTTCCATCTGAATGATATTTACTGGTGGTTTATAATCAGCACGTCTTCAAAGAGCTAGGCAGTACAACATGTGTTAATTTTACTGTAAATAATCTTTCAGTCTTGTAATTGACTAATAATATTACAACTATGACACTATACGAATTTTATTGTCTCCATTATTCTTCATTAAAATTGAATTTTTACCGAATATGCGGCAATTACAGTACAATAAACATTGTTGACCGTAATATCAAAAAGGAAACATTTCCTTGATGTTCTGCAATTACTGCTTCCCGCGCCATTGACTTTTGACATAACCGATTCGTGATAAAGAAATATTAGTCATGAAAGTTTTTTCTTTTTTATATTGTTCTCACGTTATGTAAAGCGCCGGCGGGAACTCAGTTGATTATAGTATTATTCACTTCATCAATGACGTAGCATGCCTGAGAGATATTAAAATTAAATTTAGAAAGCAACTTTTATGCAGTAATATAAGACATATTTTGTGCATTAGCGTAGTGTCCATGCTTCATATTTCTGAGATATTTTTCTTTGTTGTGTGTACTACTTTTTTTTCCTTTGTTTGTGAAGACGACTCTAAGGCCGTAGGTAATCCCTTCATAGACTGGGTTTCCATCTTCTCCCGTCAAAACGCATTCTCTTTTTCCTTCTTTTCACCTGCCCTTCTGCTGATGGTGTCTATTCTCTTGTCTGTTGCATTGCTTGTCCTTTATCGTGGTCCTTCATCATTCCCTATCTCTGATATCTTGCACATTAGTTGGTCTCGACTTATTTCTCCTTTTCTCATTTGCTTCCGTCTTGATTTACATCTCAGACCAGTCCTTCTTGGGTTCAGTAACCCATTTGATTCTTGACTTTTCTTCTCGCTTTACAAAGTTTCTCCCATTCTCTTCCACTGATTCTACTCAAGCTCAACCTGGTTACGTCTCGAGCAATATTGCCCTTTTTAGTTTGGTTTCTTCTATACATTACGTCAGATGTTTGAGTGTGAATAATTATTCTACACGTTCTCTTCCTTACTTAAATCCTTGTTTGTAGATATGTGTTTTACACCCTACTTGTTCTTCTATTCTCTTCAAGAGTAATTTCTACAGCACTTTGCAGCCAATATCTAGCAGTTCCTTCTTGTTCCCATCTTTTACGTATCACTACTAAGGTTGGATTTTTTTATCCTTCAGGTAGATTCCTCGTTCGTTCGATCTCATTAACAATCTTTGCCATATTGTCTTGCACACTGCCACCTTCTCACTTTCTCATCCCAGAAACTATCTTTTTAACTTCCTATTCTTTAAGTCGCATATGCCCACTGGCATATCAACCTTGGTTAGCAATATGATTGTATCATTTCTATGACTATAGCTATGAGATACAGATCTTCTGCGGTTGGTTTGGAATTCTGTGGGTCATGGAAATACTCTGCCAGTATCCTACTGCTTTTCTTAGAACTTACGGCTAAATCCGCTTCGTTCTTTCTTATGTAAAGTTTTCTGCCTTCGTAACCTATCAGTTTCTCTTGGAATTTTTCTAAAAAGTCTCTGCTAATGTTACTTCTCAGATTATTCACGATCACATCCACTTTCTGCTTCATCCTTTGTATTTTACTTCATATTATAGTTCTCGCCGCTTTCTTCCTCTCTTCGTTAAAGATCCGTCATTTCTCAGTTTCTACAAGCGTTTTTTCCTTTTCTCTGCTGCTACCTCATATTCCTTGTTGGTCTAGCAGCGCTCCTGTTTCTTTCTTACTTCCCTCATAACTCAGCCTCTTTCATGTATTGTATTCGCTTTGCTTTTCCATCTCTTCCTCATACTTTTTCCTATCGTATATTAGGTTGAACTTGGTCTGTCTTGGTGTCTCCAATTGCTATATTTGTCAATGATTGTTCCTCCAGTCCTTCCTGTTCTTGTCGCTACTCGCTACGTGTTTGGTTACTACCGTGCACGTTTTGTTCTCTGCTCCTTCATATCCTATCTGACTTACTCCTCACCTCGGTATGCGGCCATTGTATCGGTTGTCCGCAATAAACCCCCAAATACGCGTAGGTATGCGGCTTTTCTTTCCCCTCCGATTCCTGATTTTACTTTCAACATTTAGAACCTAAAGCGTATATTCCCCTATAAATGGCTATCTTCTACCAGCACATGAAAATTATTTATATTAATACCCTGTATACTGTTCCGTTTCACATCATTACTACAGAGCTATGCAATGTAAATAGCTTATGTAACATATAATTACCTGGTGAAGTAGCTGCTCGATCATGGAAGCAAGGTGCCGAACTGTCATGCTGATACGAGAACATATTAATGAAAGTTGGAAAGCTATGCATCTCCAAAAGCCTAACTACCCCTTATTACTAGAGGCCATGCAGAGAGATATTAACGAAGTACAAAGTTTTTATTGTGACCAGCATACAGGGCAGTAAAACATCGAAGTTGAATGTGCAGGGACACTATGCTTTGACGACAAGGAAAAGAGATGGTTTCTATCTGACAAAAAATTAATCATTTCCCCGCTTGGTAATAAGCAAACCACATTATTCGAAGCAGAAGCGCAGAAACTGTAATTAGGTAGAGATTTTCCGATGCTGTGGAAAATAATATGAGGTTTTTGGGAAATTTATATTTGCTGAGATTCTTCAAACAGTCATTTATCTTCGAAGTTGTCATTGTTGAGTACGGATTTGTTCCGAGCGCGGTGGCGAAGCTGTCAGTACACTAAAGAAACGGATTTCAGATCCCGTTCCGTTATCCTGGTTTAGATTCTTCTCGATTTCCCTAAATCGATTCACACAAATGTCGCAGTATTTTCTTTGAAAAGTGCATTGTCGACTTTACGAAATTGTATTTAAGAGAATAAAGGTAATTTTTGTCCCATCTTATTATTACCAGCATTGTCTTCCAGCTTCGTATTACTTTGTAATGTTAGGCCCAAATACTTTATTGATGCGACATGAAATCACTAATGTTTGGTTACTGTTTAACTAACCTCTGTGATAGCGGTAATGCATCTGACGTGAACAGTTAATTTATTTTGAAAAAGGGAGCGACGTTGTGTACAGTAAATTCACATATCTTACAATGGTGCCTTCAAAGATCTTGGAATTTTTTTCACTCATTTTTCTATGTATTTGCTTGCTAACAGTATTTGTGACTAGTAACAAAAGTCGCCTCCACGTGAATTCTGATTTGCATAATTACAAGCCAAAACGAAAATATGGCGCCCATGTAAAATTTGCCTTGCCTCCTCGTCTGGAGGTCAAAACTTTTTTCAGCATCTAGATGCTAAGGTCTGTATGTAACTGCCTGGAGAATGAAAGGGGCAAACGGGGAATGCTTGAAAATTCAAAAGAAATCAAAATGTTTGTTAGCAGCCATCCCTTCTACATCTTATCTGGCTATCTACACTGAAGAATTGAAAATTATTAATTCTAAATATCTTTCACTTCTTTTAGTTCATAGATAATTGTTGTCGTTTAACATTTACCATAACATTATGTAAAAATTAACATACAAACAGTTACTGTTCAATGTATGTGGGAAAAAACGTGATTTTTCTCAGATCTGCGTCCTTTCTATTAATTGTATCGTGTCTAGTTATAGCCTTTCTGAGCGTACAGTATAACGACCACAGTTAATGGATAAAGCTACCAAGAGAAGGAACTGGTGCGCAAAACTTAAGGACGAAAGTAACTTTCGCATGACGTGTCACTGTTAAGTAATATAGCTCAATGAAACTTGGGCCACACATAAAAAAACATATGCAGTATAGTAGAGAAGGTAACTGATAGAAATAAGCAATGAGACGAACAGAAATTACACTTTTATTCAAAAACAATGATTACACTGAAGTCACATCGATTTGTGATGGTCCTCGGGCAATTACAAAAGGCGGGACATAGTTCTTAAAAGAGTGTGTGATCACAACGAACAGCAGTGTATGTTCTGCAACGTGTTCCCGTGCTGGCCACAAGTTTTGTAAGGTCTTGTGCTGGTGTGTCCCATTCGTCCATCAGCACTTGTGAGAACTGCTGGATGGTCGTTGGTGCATGAAGACGTGTTACAATATGTCTCCCCAATGCATTCTACACGTATCTGACGAGTTTTATGTCTTGGAAATGGACAGGCCAGTATTCGCAGAAAATCCTCTTGTTCCAAGAGCTCCTCAGCCTGCGCTTCTAGAAGATGTCGCATATCGTTATCCTTAATAATGAAGTCAGGGACGAATGCACCGCTGAAAAGACGCACATGGGGGAGGAGTACAGTGGCACAATAATGGTGACCGGTGCGTACCGTATTCAAAGATATGGACGTACGACCATGAAACATTATGACTCCCCATACCATGACACTGGGACCTCCAAAATGCGCATGTTCGACCATTTTCTTGGGTGCGTTACGTGTCTCCGCCTCTCCACGTAAGGGGATACCTCCAGTATCACTACGAAGACTGAATCTGCTCTCATCCGAGAAGAACATGCGACCCTGCTACTCTTTGGTCCATCCCCCATTCTCTTGGCATCATCACAAACAGTGCCCCCGATGTCCGGGTATCAACGGAACACAGTGCACTGGTCCTCGGCCAAGGAGACCGCCCCTATGCAGTTGCCATGCCACTGTGGAGCATGAGATTACGAGCGTTGCAATTCTGTTAAATGTGATTGCAAATTTCACCCGCTGTTTGACGTGGGCCCCACCTTTCCTGTTGCACAATGTCGCTGCCATCTGGTGTTGCAGTTGACTTGTTGTCGACCACCACCTCTCCAGCAGGCAGCAGTGCCTGTTGTTGGGAACGCTCCCCATGCAGCTTGAACAATGCTGTGGGCAATACCAAACTCGTGGGCTCCAGTCTTCTTTCCAGTTTCCCGATGATTCTTCCCCATGTAAAATCATCCAGATGTTGTCTCTGGCCCAGCCCCATTTGGTGCTGTAGTCACGCTGACTCCATACTATGTGAAGTCCAGCTTTTTATGTACGACTAGGAGACCTCAGGCAACATGTTCCCGCACTTACATTCATTTCCAGTGTTCCTTTATCTCTCTCGTCCCCGAGTTTTACAGAGAAGTGTTATTACCGATAGCTAGGTATTTTTACACCTTTAGTTGTTCTGCATAATGTAGAATGCAATCCTGTAAAGAACTCTTCCCTCAAATGTTGATAATTTTGCGCCATAGAACGAAGTAGCTTCTATTCCATTCTATCTCTCACTAGATCGAGAAAATGACGCACTTACACGTAATCCACTTAGTACCATCGTGGTGTGATGACGTTTACGGTAATTTTCTTGACATTGTAATTCTGTCAGAGACAGCAAAGGACTTGGAAGAGCAGTCTAACGGAATGGACAGTGTCTTGAGAGGAGGATATAAGATGAACATCAACAAAAGCAAAACGAGGATAATGGAATGTAGTCGAATTAAGTCGGGTGATGCTGAGGGAATTAGATTAGGAAATGAGACAAAGTAGTAAAGGAGTTTTGCTATTTGGGGAGCAAAATAACTGATGATGGTCGAAGTAGAGAGGACATAAAATGTAGACTGGCAATGGCAAGGAAAGCGTTTCTGAAGAAGAGAAATTTGTTAACATCGAGTATAGATTTAAGTGTCAGGAAGTCGTTTTTGAAAGTATTGTATGGAGTGTAGCTATGTATGGAAGTGAAACATGGACGATAAATAGTTTGGACAAGAAGAGAATAGAAGCTTTCGAAATGTGGTGCTACAGAAGAATGCTGAAGATTAGATGGGTAGATCACATAACTAATGAGGAGGTATTGAATAGGATTGGGGAGAAGAGGAGTTTGTGGCACAACTTGACTAGAAGAAGGGATCGGTTGGTAGGACATGTTCTGAAGCATCAAGGGATCACCAATTTAGTATTGGAGGGCAGGGTGGAGGGTAAAAATTGTAGAGGGAGACCAGAGATGAATACACTAAGCAGATTCAGAAGGATGTAGGTTGCAGTACGTACTGGGAGATGAAGAAGCTTGCACAGGAAAGAGTTGCATGGAGAGCTGAATCAAACAACAACAACAACAACAACAACAACAACAACAGTAATTTTCTACAATATACCTGAAAATTTACATTTTGTTGAAACATTCAGAGTCCATACTCAGTTGTTTGCTGGCATTTAGAGGGTGGTTATAGTTTAAGTGTAGCTACTCATGGTGGTTCAGTGTGAGCTGTAATTATCTTATGGCAGCGAAACTTGATCGATATGCTAATGCGTTAATACGTGACCGATTCACGCTGGGAAACAAATTACTTTCATTTTTGGCCACTAGCTGCAAATTTGGCGCTGTACTCTGTTTGTATGACGGAATGACATTCACGTTGTTATTTGACAATGGGACCTCGAAGAGGAAGGCGTCCTATCCTGTTGGAAGCTGTTGACAGGGTTGCCATTGCTGTAAATGAACATGCAGCACATGCCATGGGTAGTGCTAGGGCTCATGCTATGTCATGGGAACTGTTCCTCCCACGGTCAACAGTATGGAATGTTTTGCGATATGTTTTACACTAACACCTGTATAAGATACAGGCGGTGTAGCAAGTGAAACCTCATGATCCGCAGCAACGTTCTGAATTTTCCCTTCATGGACTGAAGTTGATATGATCAGACGTGTGGAACATGTCAGCTGCTAGTGACTTGTAAAATCCTTTCAAGGGATACCATAGCAGCTAAAACGAATTCGAAAATCTTATTGGCTTTGACATGTTGGCTCCAGATCAAATTTTCTGTATTCCCAGATTATCTGGATTTTCGATAGTTTGAATACCTTAGCTTCCAGCTAGTCCAGACCAGTGGAAAACCACTCTATCCCATATTGTCTCCTCATGTTTTATGTCTGTAGATCAAAGAATCGCGCGCCTCATTTAAGCAGACATTTCTTTTTTTTTTTCTCACAGCCCGTCCTCGTCGTTGGGAGCTGATTCCCACGAAAGATGGCGGAGTCGAGCTTTTCGACCTGACGCAGCCTCTGCCGGAAGTGCGCGTCGACGCGAGCGATGTCGTCTTCCAGCTCTACACCAAGTGAGGCAACTAACTAACTGCAATACGCATTCTAGTGCTGATATTTTATTCTTGTGTCTCGTCTGGGCAAATGATACTTCTAATACTGAAATCAGTGTGATATTTAATGTCTGAAACATATGCAGAGACTTGCTGAACAGTTCCCTTGGGTGTGTACATCCTACTTCTTTTCTAGTACTAGAATTGTAATATTGCTTCCTCGTTTACGTCCTCATCACATGTAAAGGGGAGCCCTAGAATATTTTATATCTGCTTTTATTTATCCACTTGCTTCTAGTTTTAATGAGTCAACTTCTTTGGCCACATTGATATGTAACTGGAACTCTGGACTGTTACAAGTAGCAACTTTCATATTAACAGTCATCATTCTCCCAAGTGGTTTCTTATCGTCCTCCACGTATTCTTGTTCTATGGCATCTTTTCATCTAAGCATATTAATTTCATCGTATATCTACAATACTCCGTATTGCCTATCCTCTTCTTGTTTCATTTGCCCTCTAACCTTTACCTGCCGGCCGTTGTGACCAAGCGGTTCTAGGCGCTTCAGTCCGGAACCGCGCTGCTGCTACGGTCGCAGGTTCGAATCCTGCCTCGGGCACGGATGTGTGTGATCTCCTTAGGTTAGTTAGGTTTAAGTAGTTTTAAGTCTAGGGGACTGATGACCTCAGATGTTGAGTCCCATAGTGCTTACAGCCATTTGAACCATTTGAACCTTCACCCATCCTCACCATATCTCCCGTTTGCTCCAGTGCCCATGTAACTATTCCCGTGCCATAAGTTTAAACCTTAACCTTGCAATTTCTCACATATTGCTTTCTTCATTCTCAAATTATTTTGACTTTACCTTCATTTAGTTCATAATTTTAAACACATAAAGAGTTAAACGACTCAAATATCCAAGATTTTGAGAAGAATGGAAAAGAAAATAATGGGTATGTTATATTAGGAACAGTTTGGCTTTAGGAGAGGCAAAGAAGCCAGAGGTTTAGTTCTGACGAAGAAAAAAAAATCCAGAATCTTACATGACGTTTGTCGACTTATAACAATCTTTCGACAATGTAAAATAATGTACGATATTTGAAATTATCACAAAATAGGCGTAAGCCATAGAAAGGAACAGGTATTATACAAATTGTATGGGGAAGAATCTTCGAGAAACTGAAAACAAGACGAATTGTGACGTGTGGAGCCCAGGAGTTTGGTAATGCTCACAGCAATGTTTCAGGTGCATGGGGAGCGTTCCCAACAATAGGCACTGCTGCCCGAATGGGAGGTGGTGATCGATCACAGTCGGGAACAACAGCAGATGACCCCGGCATTGTGCAAGAGGGTATCCATGTCAAACAGCATTGTTATCCTCAGTGAAAATTCAAAAGAGTTACAGGATCAGTTGAGTGGAATGGACAGTCTAATGAGCACATAACATTTACTGAGAGTAAATTAAAAGAAGGCAGTAGTAGGGGATAGTGTTTTACCTTGGTAACTTAAATCAGATATTTCCCTATCAATGGACTGTTAGAGAGTAGGGCGGTAAGTGACTTACCCAGTATGGTCGTCAGATATAATTCCCTTTGATTATTTATTTTGGCGCTGCAACAAAGACATATGACGTGAAATAGTTTGTGAAGCATGCCACTTGCAGGGATATTATGGACTACACAAAGCGAGTGTGCAGTGCTTCATGTGATTCTAAAATCAATCACTAGACTGAATTGCGACCAAAAAACATAATATGTTCCTGGTTACACTATCCCTTAGACGCAACACTCTCCACTCATGAAGAATATCATAAATGAGATTAATGATGAAATTATCATCAAGATAGAGGATCAAACAGTAGACAAAATGAGAGTGTTCTACTGTCTTGGAATCAAAATAATACAGGACAGATGTAGCATGGATTATAAAAGAAGCAGACTATGTGATCAAAGAAGGCATTCCTCAATAAAATAAGGTTGCTTATCTCAAACATAGATCTGAATTCGAGGAAGAAAATTATGTTAATATACTTCTGTAGCAGAGCATTGTATGGAAGTAAGTCATGGACTGTGGGAAATACGGAAAAGAATTGATTCGAAACGTTTTAGTTGAAATTCTGGAAGTGAAGTGACCTGATGAGGAATGAGAATGTTCTTTGCAGAATCGGTAAGGCAAGAGATATGTGGAGAACAACAGTTAGCATAAGGGACAGGATGGTGGTACATGTGGTTACGACGTTAGAGGATAACTTTCAGTCTACTAGAGAGAGCCACAGAAGGCAAAAATTGTAGGAAAGACAGGGATTGGAATATATCCAACAAATATTTGAAGACAATGGGTTAAGTGCTGCTCTGAGACAAAGAGGCTGGAACAGGATAGAAGCCGGCCGCGGTGGTCTAGCGGTTCTGGCGCTGAAGTCCGGAACCGCGGGACTGCTACGGTCGCAGTTTCGAATCCTGCCTCGGGCATGGATGTGTGTCATGTCCTTAGGTTAGTTAGGTTTAAGTAGTTCTAAGTTCTAGGGGACTTATGACCTAAGATGTTGAGTCCCATAGTGCTCAGAGCCATTTGAACAGGATAGAAGTCAGGATGGCCCTCTTGAAACTACCCAGGAGACTAGTATGGAGAAAGGTCACCTTGACCATATACAGTAAAAATGAGTTTATTTATTTAGTCCTTTGATCATATATAATACAATGTACGATATGACACTAGATTTAACCCCAGTCATTACAAACAACAATTATCAAGATTATATGTACCTATATTTCTTACAAAGTACGAAACTTATGGATTTATACATTTATTATAGTTCAAGTACTCACTTATTGAACAGAAGCAGTCATACTGTAGACATTATCTAACACATCTTTCAAAAGCTTTAATATTTAGTATACATTTTACATCATTTGGTAACTTATTAAATAGTTTTATTGCGATTTAGTATGTTGCTTTCTGACACAAGCTTGTACTTTTTAATTTAATGCTCCGATTGTGTTAGTGACATTTTTCTAATAGTATTATTATTTCCAATTACATTTTTTAAAGTATACAGTTGTTGTTGGTTGGTTTGGGGAAGGAGACCAGACAGCGTGGTCATTGGTCTCATCAGATTAGGGAAGGATGGGGAAGGAAGTCGGCCGTGCCCTTTCAGAGGAACCATCCCGGCATTTGCCTGGAGTGATTTAGGGAAATCACGGAAAACCTAAATCAGGATGGCCGGACGCGGGATTGAACCGTCGTCCTTCCGAATGCGAGTCCAGTGTCTAACCACTGCGCCACCTCGCTCGGTTTTAAAGTATACATTAACCTGTATTTTAAATATTAGTTTATGTGATTGTGTAGGACTGCTCGCTGTAATAGTCATAGTGGCTCTTTTTTGGATTCTGAATGTCCCTGGAGCTACTGGGGTATTTAGCCAGAATCTGAATCCACATTTTAAATGTGCTTTAAAATATGTATAGTAACCACACATTAGTGCCTGCACATTTATGCATCCTCTTAGAGCCCTTAAAAAATAAAAGCCTGAATGCAGCTTGGCATTAGTGGGCTGAATATATATGCCCCATATTCACAATGGATTGTTGGTTATATCTGGATAATGCAAGATTTTGTCTCGACAGTTATGGAAATTTAATGTTACAGTTTTGCTGCTGATTACTATATGCTGATTATTTTTTACCATTTACTTAGTTGATTTTCAATGTTTACTTCATGTTGAATCTTCATTCTTTGCTGCTTTTGATATTACTGTGTCATCAGCAAAGAGAATAATGTTGTCGTATAAACATGCACATCCGGTTCATTGATATAATCAGGAGAAGAAGAGGTCCCATTACTGACCCTTGAGGTACTCCTTAGGTCATTTGCATTCTTCTGACAGGTATTCTGTGACTATTTTTGCATTTTAACATGTGTGTCTGATGCCTATTTTTTGATTGTAGGCGCTGAGAAAAGAACGAATTCATTCATTTCACAATCCCCAAATCCCACAGTATTCAACCGTGTGTAGAAGCCTCTGTGGTTTACCATGTCTAAAGCTTTAGTTGGAACTAAAAATATACCTGCTGTTTGATGTTTTTCAACAATGGCATTTAAAACAGTGACTGTGCATTCATAAACTATCTACTCAGCTGAGTTCCTACTTTGGAAAACATACTGAGAATTGGTTAATACTTCATTTTTGTTTATAAACTTTATTAAGTTACTGTACATTATGTTACAATGCTTTTGAAAAACAGGGTTTTATTGTACTGGGGCGATAGTGTATCACTTTATCTTTGGATGGTTTTAGCTAATCTGTAAAGAGCCTGTCTCTAATGAGCAGTTGCTAACGTGAATGAAGGGATCTGTTAGACTTTGGAGGGAGAGCTGTAAGATTCTGGCGGGTATACCATTAACTCCTGCTTAGTGTGTTATTTTTAGACCGGTATCATCCTTGACTGTTTCCCTCCCAGCTTACATGATCCACAAACATTGGTAATCCAACCCTGTTGATCTTGTTTTACGACATTTTTAAAATTTTTGTGTGTTTTGTAATGAGTGTGCATGTCTGCTGTGACATTATTTTCCTTGCAGATATGGTGAAGTTCTCTTTTTTCTGGAAAGAAGTTCTAATTCCTTTAGTAATCCAGCCATTACCTCTAGCATTATTTCTGATATTTACCATGTTTAGAGGGGAGGCTGTGGCAAAATGCTGTATTAGTTTTTAAAGAAATCCGTTGAATTTAGATTCCAGGCCTTGCCTTTCATAGACAGCAGACCTATCTTCGTTGTGCAGTAATGAATTAAAGAGGTTTATGCGCTCCTGAGGAAAGATCCTATGTTAAACCTTACATGTGTTGTTATTTGCCTGTCCTCCTTCAATAGTGATGGTTATTATCAAAGCTTTTTGGTCACCGAATCCTGTATTGAATACTTTTACAGACCACTTAAATTTGTCTTCATCAATCAGGATTTGATCCAAGGCTGTGTGACTGGTTGGTATTTTTCCCACTGCAAGGTTGACTGTGACAGTAAGATTATGTGATTTCATGAGGTTGTCTAGAGAATCTCTCTGTTTACAATTACTGAGAACATCCACATTAAAATCACCACAAATTACAACATGTTGTTACATTTACTTCATTTAGGAACCATTTCATTTTTTCTAGAAATACCTCAGCGTTTTCTAATAGGGAGCAGTACATTGTGATTATTATCAAATTTATTTTTAGAACTTTTATCGCTTCTATCTCGAAGTCTTTTCTCAACTTTGTTGGTTAATATTAGCTTACTAAATTTCAAGAGTGTTCCGAGACAGAAATATCCTCTAGTTCATGCATTATTAGTGTATTTAAATTTTTTACTTCGTTGTATAGGACTGAACGTTTTGGTGAAACATCTTCATTACAGACTGTGAGGTACCAGTTATCTTCAATTTAAATACTACTCATTTCACACTTTTTGGTCTTCAAATTGTGCAGGTTACATATTCCTTAATGTTCCTTCTACTTCTGTTGTAGCTGCTGCTCTTGACGATAAAACATATTGCAGACGACTTGGGCGCCTCATTTTCCTTCTAAGCGGGCGTCGTGAACGTTCTTCAGCTGCTGTGGAGGTTGGTTCTGATACTGAAGTGGTTGCAGCTCCTGTTCCTGAGGCTGATGATGATTCTGGTGAGGTCGTTGCAGATACTGTTGAAATTTATTCTGCTGTCAGACTGGTTAGTGCTGATGCTTGGGTGGTTGTTCCTATTCAGATTACAGGTCTTGCAACAGCTTAAGATTCTGTAGTCATTTGGACAAGATTTTTGACAAATGAAATAGGTTCACGGTTGCAGTGATTGACATCTTGATATCTTGTTTCTTTTGTGTAGTTTGTTTGCTCCAAATAATTGTTATTTCCTAAGACACCTTCTTCCTCCTTTTCTGTTGCCCTGAACCATATTCTGTTACCCTAAACCACAGCCAATTGTTGTTTGCACTGGTTTGATTGTTTTCTTCCCGAAGTCTTCCGCCTTTTTCTTTAAAATCCACAGATCAGTTGTAGTTTGTACTATTTTAGTCATTTCTTCCTTAAGCCTCGTGCTTTCCTCCTTCTTATATCACTTTCAGAAGTTTTCTGAAGCTTAAAATTACTACTTGGGATTTTTACTTTGCTCTTGCTTAAGAGAAAAGACTGTCTTTCAGTACTCTGCTTAAGAGGAATAACCGCAAGGTAAATTTGTTTCGATTTACTCTTTCAGTTTCAAAATTAACAGCAAGAATTTAGATGTTGTACATCAAATAATTTTGGAATGTGATAGGTTATTATATTCATTTTGTGAAGTTCACATGTTCTTTAACCACCTGAATGGGACTTTTAGTCTCACTTTTATCTCCTACTATCACTAATGCATCGTCTGTTGTGAAAGCTTTTGTGAGGCTTAGCACGTTTTTTATGATTACCTTCGAAATTACTCCTGGTTTGCTGGTCGTCTCCACTAGATAATAAGTCTCACTTCTACTGTAGAAGTGATCCTCATCGTCTTCACTGGGTGTCTGCTAAAATAAGTACATCGTTTTTCTTGTATTTCCATTTCCAACCAATTTTAGCAAACGTATTTGTAATAGACAAGCTCTTAGTCATTGTCACTTCACTTATTTTTGTAGTCATTTAACTTTCACCTTACCCGTTTGTTTTTGCACGTTGTTTGTCAGATTTTTGAATGCTGTTGGATTCAAGATAGTAAGCAAATTTCGAATGTTTCCCTTTTTTCTTAATATTTCTCTTAAGCTCAATGATATATTTTTCTGAACATATTTTCCCTAACAATTCAGATTTCTTTTATTGTGAAGAGTGTTTACAATGTATCCTTTTCTCTTTAATTCACTATCAAAATTAACACCATGGGTTACAGTTAATACTTGAGTCGTTGCACATTCGCAGTTACTGTGTCTGTTGATGCACATGTAACTGGCATGGTGTCGACCTTGTGGTTACAGGATTCATAGTTTTTACCTTTATTTCACGTTCACTACACACGCAAAAGCATTATAAAATTATGTTGCTGCACTTTTGGCACAGAATACTATTAAATACGTTATTTTTCTAAGCACAAGTTAAACTTAGAGATGTTTAACGCATTACACTGGTGCATTCTGATTCTGTGTGTATCCCACAGTGATTTTACTATGAAGTGTTTTAGAAAATCAGTTCTAACACTGAGAAACAGTTTTTCAGTTGTATGTCAAAACTTTCTCCTTTTCTGTGTGTGAGATATGTGTCCTTAATGTTGGGTGGTAACTTTATGCCACACTCTGTAAAAACATCGACAGATGGACGGGAGAGGGAAGAAACTAACAGAAGCAGTGTTATGTGTACCATTAATGGTATCTAACCCGCAGCGACTGTCGATTTTGTTGTCCCATTAAGCATCATAAAACTCCATAATCTTTGAGCCTTTCTTGGGAGAAATAGCGATATGGGCACATTCGTGAGAATTGTTCGAAAAATCAATTGTCATGAATTAGTAACTATCTACAATTCATATGCATTTATTTCTAGTGTGCGCAAACATTGTCTATGCTATATGATATCACACTAAGACAATTTTCAAACATTTTACAATAATAACAAGTGACTAATAAGATTACCTATTCAAGGCGAACATTTCCATGAAAATCATGATGAGGTCTCAAATTATAATTTCAGATAACTCAATACAATGCTTTAATTGATCAGGCAGAGGTATAATGTCAACATTGACTTCTGTTTGTCAACAGAGCCCAAATCCAAGCAGTCCTCAAATTTTGACAACCGGTGGTTCTTATGTTGGAAACTTCGTTGCCTCGAAGCAAACAAAATTTGTTACTCATGGATGGATGAATCAAGGAGATCACATGAGTGCAATCCGTGATGGTAGGTGGTATTCTTTAAAACAATAAAATCTGTATCTCACACATTCAAATTTAGAAAGTCAATGCACACATGACATTCATCTTTCCAGTCATTGAAAGTGAATGTTAGCTGCATGTAACAAAATCTTACCACCTACAATTACAGAATTATTTTAACATCTCACGTTGGTATTCATGATGAAAGAAGACCTTCAGTTTATTGCGTAGAGGTACTACAGTTTGAAGGAATACGGAATAATCATTTAATAAATTAGTAAGCAGAATGAAACATGTTACTGGATTTACCACTGCATTTGTGCAGCTCATTTAGCAAACCTTTCCTCAGACGGTATGTTTAATAGGCCTAAATAACACTCACTTCATACAAACTTAGATCCATGAATCAAGCAAAAATAGTAAACCATACTTAGAAATGTAAGGTAGTGATGCGACGCACTTACTCTTTGCTTTCCTCTATATTACATCAAACTATACCCAGCTACAAATTTTTTATAGGAGGTGTATTTATCTTACAAGATTTAACATTTCAATTTATGCAGGCTCTTCTGGCCAAACATTAATACTTGGCATAACAGTGTGCTCCATAAAAGCATACATAAACAGCATCATAAAGAAAAAAGGAAACTAAAGAAAAGTGACTCAAAGAGAGGGAGAACAAAAGATGAGCTTGTAGACTAAGCTTTGCAGAAAACATTATTCTTCTTTCTCATCAAAAACAATTTATAGGTTCATGGCTCCATACCATTATGCCTAGTCTGGTCCTGGTCTACATAGTGTCTCAGTTTATGAGTTCAATAAACTGTAAAGAATTAATCGTATTTCACAAATTATCATTCCTTTTACAAACTGCAAACTTAATATCAAAAGTAATGTGAATATGTAATACATTAATGGTGTTGTGTCTAGACAAGACAGCCTAGACACAATGAGAGGAAGCTGAAAGGCACGCGCTAAGCTAAAGCAGGATGGCGTGAGGTCTGAAATAGGATACGTAATGAATGCTATAAAGAAAAGTACGTAGCTTCTGGAATACTTAACTTTAATCCATCCTTTTGGTACATCTGGAGATTGTGGCGATACAAGTGAGACTCTTTAGATACATGCAATGTTACTAATGGCGCCTTGCTAGGTCGTAGCCATTGACTTAGCTGAAGGCTATTCTAACTATCTGCTCTGCAAATGAGCGAGGCTTCGTCAGTGTGCATCGCTAGCTACGTCGTCCGTACAACTGGGGCGAGTGCTGGTCCGTATCTCGAGACCTGCCTTGTGGTGGCGCTCGGTCTGCGATCACACAGTGGCGACACGCGGGTCCGACATGTACTAATGGACCGCGGCCGATTTAAAACTACCACCTAGCAAGTGTGGTGTCTGGCGGTGACACCACAAATGGAAGACGCTGTATGAAATATGTGTATGTAGATCAGCATTCATCAGGTAGAAGACGTGTTGTGTACTGACCACACACAGAGACGATGACAAGGTACTAAGCTCTCAGGCAATTCATTATTCAAAGCTAGTCAACTAACGCGCTGAGACCACTGTCTGTTGACACTGCAACCTGACTGAATCAGTAGTTAACAGTTGCTGCGTGTGTGTGTGTGTGCGTGCGTGTGTGTGTGTGTGTGCCTCCTTTCTTTTGTACCTCTGCCACTCCTCTGGTCAGAACTTCTCCTTCTTTGGTGAGGCGCAATTGGACCTCAGATATACGACGGGCGTCTCTCCTAAGAGTTGTCAGGCACATTTTCTCTGGCGTTTTGGTAGATATTTGCATTTTTTTGCTGATGTCAACATAGACAATTACTGTGCGTCAGATATTTCATGTGACGCCCAGTGTCAATATAAAGCGTCGATTTGTTTCCTGTTGCGAACAAAATTATTTTTTAATTGAAATTTTACGCGTCCATTCGATAGAACGCTTCAAACTTAGGATAGCGCAATATTCGTTTTATAGATATACGAGGAATAGTAAACCACGAAGAATAAACAGGAATCGAGCAGCGACTCAGTAGCTCTGCGGGCTTGGTGGCAGCAGTCAGGGTGGGCCAGTGCCGTGCTATCGTTGCTGGAGTACTGGGTATTCTTAGTACTTTAATGTTCCTCTTAATATGTATCGATGAAACAAATAGCACACTAGACTTACCTGGGACCGCTCTATCAAATGGTCACGTAAAATCCCTCTTCAGAAATCAGTTTGTTTGCAGAAGGAAACAAAGAAATGCTTTCTGTCGCCACTTACTGTTGCCTGAAAGATGCCATGAGCACTCTTTGTCTGGACTCAGTTACTCCGCCTACACAATTTAAAAACGAAATTGTTAATTTCTGCTGGAACATCAGAGAAAATGCGCCTGTCGAATCTTAGGAGAGACGTATATACATATATACAGGGTAGTTCGTTGATAGTGACCGAGCCAAATATCTCACGAAATAAGCATCAAACGAAAAAAACTACAAAAAAACGAAACTCGTCTAGCTTGAAGGGGGAAACCAGATGGCGCTGTGGCTGGCCCGCTAGATGGCGCTGCCATAGGTCAAACGGATATCAACTGCGTTTTTTTTTAAAATAGGGACCCCCATTTTTTATTACATATTCGTGTAGTACGTAAAGAAACATGCATGTTTTAGTTGGACCATTTTTTTCGCTTGGTGATAGATGGCGCTGTAATTGTCACAAACGTATAAGTACGTGGTATCACGTAACATTCCGCCAGTGCGGACGGTATTTGCTTCGTGGTACATTACCCGTGTTAAAATGGACCATTTACCAATTGCGGAAGAGATCGAGATCGTGTTGATGTATGGCTATTGTGATCAAAAAGCCCAACGGGCGTGCGCTATGTATGCTGCTCGGTATCCTGGACGACATCATCCAAGTGACCGGACCGTTCGTCAGATAGTTACGTTATTTAAGGAAACAGGAAGTATTCAGCCACATGTGAAACGTCAACCACGACCTGCAACACATGATGATGCCCAAGTAGGTGTTTTAGCTGCTGTCGCGGCTAATCCGCACATCAGTAGCTGACAAATTGCGGGAGAATCAGTAATCACAAAAACTTCGGTGTTGAGAATGCTACAGCAACATCGATTGCATCCGTACCATATTTCTCTGCACCAGGAATTGCATGGCGACGACTTTGAACGTCGTGTACAGTTCTGCCACTGGGCACAAGAGAAATTACGGGACGATGACAAATTTTTTGCACGCATTCTATTTAGCGACGAAGTGTCATTCACCAACAGCGGTAACGTAAAGCGGGATAATGTGCACTACTGGGCAACGGAAAATCCACGATGGCTGCTACAAGTGGAACATAAGCGACCTTGGCGGGTTAATGTATGGTGCGGCATTATGCGAGGAAGGATACTTGGCCCCCATTTTATAGATGGCAATCTAAATAGTGCAATGTATGTTGATCTCCTACGTAATGTTCTACCGATGTTACTACGAGATGTTTCACTGCATGACAGAATGGTGATGTACTTCCAACATGATGGATGTCCGGCACATAGCTCGCATGCGGTTGAAGCGGTATTGAATAGCATTTTTCATGACAGGCACGTTCACCGGATCTGACATCCCCGGATTTCTTTCTGTGGAGAAAGTTGAAGGATATTTGCTATCGTGATCCACCGACAACGCCTGACAACTTGCGTCAGCGCATTGTCAATGCGTGTGTGAACATTACGGAAGGCGAACTACTCGCTGCTGAGAGGAATGTAGTTACACGTATTGCCAAAAGCATTGAGGTTGACGGACATCATTTTGAGCATTTATTGCATTAATGTGGTATTTACAGGTAATCACGCTAACAGCATGCGTTCTCAGAAATGACAAGTTCACAAAAGTACACGAATCACATTGGAACGACCGAAATAAAATGTTCAAACGTACCTACGTTCTGTATTTTAGTTTAAGTTACCAAACCGTTACCAACGGTGCGTCTAAAATTGTGAGCCATATGTTTGTGACGATTACAGCGCCATCTATCGCAAAACGAAAAAAGTGGTCCGACTAAAACATCCATATTTCCTTAGGTACTACACGAATAAGTAATAAAAATGGGGGTTCCTATTTTAAAAAATGCAGTTGATATCCGTTTGACCTATAGCAGCGCCATCTAGCGGGCCAACCATAGCGCCGTTTCGTTTCCCCCTTCAAGCTAGACAAGTTTCGTTCTTTGTACTTTTTTTGTTTGACGTTTATTTCGTGAGATATTTGGCCCGGTCACGATCCGTGGACCACCCTGAATATATATATATATATATATATATATATATATATATATATATATATATACAGGGTGTTACAAAAGGTACGACCAAACTTTCATGAAACATTCCTCACACACAAAGAAAGAAGATATGTTATGTGGACATGTGCCCGGAAATGCTTACTTTCCATGTTAGAGCTCATTTTATTACTTCTCTTCAAATCACATTAATCATGGAATAGAAACACACAGCAACAGAACGTACCAGCGTGACTTCAAACACTTTGTTACAGGAAATGTTCAAATTGTCCTCCGTTAGCGAGGATACATGCATCCACCCTCCGTCGCATGGAATCCCTGATGCGCTGATGCAGCCCTGAAGAATGGCGTATTGTATCACAGCCGTCCACAATACGAGCACGAAGAGTCTCTACATTTCGTTGGAGTTGCGTAGACAAGAGCTTTCAAATGCCCCCATAAATGAAAGTCGAGAGGGTTGAGGTCAGGAGAGCGTGGAGGCCATGGAATTGGTGCGCCTCTACCAATCCGTCGGTCACCGAATCTGTTGTTGAGAAGCGTACGAACACTTCGACTGAAATGTGCGGGAGCTCCATCGTGCATGAACCATGTGTCGTACTTGTAAAGGCACATGTTCTAGCAGCACAGGTAGAGTATCCCGTATGAAATCATGGCGGTGAATCGAGGAAGTACGGTACATACTGACGAAACTAAAATGAGCTCTAACATGGAAATTAAGCGTTTCCGGACACATGTCCAAATAACATCTTTTCTTTATTTGTGTGTGAGGAATGTTTCCTGAAAGTTTGGCCGTACCTTTTTGTAACACCCTGTATTCACTAAAATTTTATCATTTGTTTTCATGAAAGAAAACACTACGGATTAGTAGGAAAACAAACCCGTGATGTATGAATATAGCTTTAGTAGTGTTCTGCTTGCCACAGTCACGTTGTCTAAATATCCGGGCTTAACTTTGCAAAGCGAAATGAAATGGAACGAGCGTGTGAGGACTGTGGCAGGGAAGGCGAATGGTCGACTTCGGTTTATTGGGAGAATTTTAGGAAAATGTGGTTCATTTGTAAAGGAGACGGCATATAGGGCGCTGGTGCGATGTGTTCTTGATAACTGCACGAGTCTTTAGGATCCATGCCAGGTAGGATAAAAGGAGACATCGAAACAGTTGAGAGATGGGGTGCTAGATTTGTTACAGATAGGATCGAACAAAACGTAAGTGTTACGGCGACGCTTCGGGAACTCGAATGTGGATCCGTGGAGGAAGGTGACGTTCTTTTCGAGGAACATTAATCAGAAAATTTAGAGAACCGTCATTTGAAGCTGACTGCCGAACGATTCCACTGCCGCCAATATTTGCGCCTATGGGCCGCGAAGATAAGATATGAGAAATCAGGGCTTATACGGAGGTATACAGACAGTCGCTTTTACCTCGCTCTATATGGGAGTGGATCATGAAAGGAAATGACTAGTGGTAGTACAGAGCATCCTCTGCCAAGCACTGTACAATGGCTAGCGGATTATCGATGTAGATGTAGACATCTTTAAAATACTCGTATAATGAAGAAGCTGTCAATTACTCACAGGTGAAAGGTACATATGGCTTTGTGATACATATTGCAGTTAGGACTCTCGCGCCCAGCAGAAAAGGAAGAGTAGGATAGATTATTTTACATGTTTGTTAGTGTTCTTGTTGTTGTGGTATTCAATCTGAAGACAGATGCGATGCAGCTCTCGATCCTACTCAATTCTACGAGAGTCTCTTCATCTCCCAGTACGTACTGCAACCTACATCCTTCTGTATATGCTTACTGTATTCATCTCTTGATCTCCCTGTACGATTTTTACTCGCTTTATGTCTCAGAACATGTCCTGTCAGCCAATCCCTTCTTTTGCTCAATTGTGCCACAAATTTCTTGTCTCCCCAGTTCTATTCAGTATCTCCTAATTAGTTACGTGATCGACCCATCTTATCTTCAACATTTTTCTGTAGCACAACAGTATGAAAGCTTCTACTTTCTTTTTGTCTAAAATTTTTATCGTCCATGTTTCACTTCCATGGGTGGCTACATTCCAAACAATTACCTCCAGAAAAGATGTCCCACAACATAAATTTATCTTCGATGTTAACAAATTTCTTTTCTTCAGGAATGATTTTCTTTCCATTGCCAGTCTATATTTTATATCCTCTCTACTTCGCCCATCATCCGTTGGCTGCCCAAATAGCAAAACTCCCCATTCTTAAAGGATATAGTGGGCTCTTAGAACAACGTGTACAAAAGGGATTATAGAAAGAGAGAGAGGAAGAGGAACAACTGTGGCATTGCCTTTGTCAGCCAGTTGTTGTCTCCCATAAGGACTACACTGATAAGATGCAGAGCCTGCTAAATGACGATTCCTACCGGAAGATCAGCGTTGACCCTACAAAGAAGGTGGAGAACAAGACGAGGGCGCTTCTCAAGGACGCAGATTTACCGGAGGGTGACGCTAAGAAATTGTTACCCCAAGGTCCGGTACCGCCTAGACTATATGGACTCCCGAACGTTCACAAGGGGGGGGGGGGGGGGTACCATTACGCCCCATTGTCAGCAACATCAGGGCACTTACATATTTGTTGGCCAAATACCTGACGGGAATATAAAGCCCTTATGTGGGTAAATGCCCTCATCACATCCGTAATTCCGTGGATTTTGTTAAACGCCTTGATAGCTTCAGGTTGGATAAGTCAGATATCATGGTGAGTTTTGACGTCGTTTCCTTGTTTACGAGGGTACCCCTGCGAGAGTCACTAGAATTGATTAGTCAGAAGTTTGACGAGAAGACCACTGAACTTTTTAGGCATGTCTTGACTTCCACGTATTTTCTTTTTAATGGAGAATACTACGAACAAACGGAGGGAGTCGCCATGGGTAGCCCTCTCTCACCGGTGGTAGCGAATTTGTACATGGAGAACTTCGAGGAGGAAGCCCTGTCGTCTTCCGTATGGAAACCTACTTGCTTTTTCCGTTACGTGGACGACACGTTCGTCATCTGGCCACATGGTATGGATAATCTCCTTGACTTCCTTACACATCTAAACTCCATACACCCCAACATCAAATTCACTATGGAGACTGAAACGGAGGGTAAATTACCTTTCCTTGACGTCTTGGTCAAGAGAAGGGCTGACGGAACCCTAGGTCATGGGGTGTATCGGAAGACTACGCACACTGATCTGTATTTGCACGCAGACAGCTGCCACCACCCTACACAGAGGAATGGGGTACTTAAAACTCTAGTACATAGGGCGCGCACTATCTCTGACGCAGAAAGTCTACCCCAGGAATTGGAACATCTGAGAACTGTAATTCGAAAAAATGGGTACTCAGAGTGGCAGATTCAACGTGCTCTCCGCCTAACCATTGCAGCACAACCTGTTGAGATGGATGAAGTCACGAGGGAGGCGGTAGGCACTGCATTTATTCCCTACACAAGCGCACTGTCGGGGAAAATCGCCCGCATTCTGAAGAAATACTGGGTCGGAACTGTGTTTTGTCCTCCAAATAAAACTCGTGCACTGGTGGGGAGCGCCAAAGATGACCTCGGTTTGAGGAAGGCCGGCGTGTACCAGATTCCGTGTCAATGTGGCAAGTCGTATATTGGTCAGACGATGCGTACCGTCGAGGATCGATGCCGTGAACACCAAAGGCACACTCGACTGATGTATCCGAGCAAGTCGGCGGTCGCTGAACATTGTTTGTCGGAAAATCACGCCATGGAGTATGACCGCACGAGGATTCTGGTACAGACGTCGAGATACTGGGACAGCGTTGTTAGAGAGGCCATCGAAATTCGCACCAATGACGACCTCATAAACCGTGACTGTGGCTATAATCTTAGCAAGGCTTGGGAACCAGCGATCGGGTTAATCAAGAGTAAATCGAGCAAACGTATAGTTGTGACGACCACGGCGGACAGAGCCATCACACCGACGTCATCTCAGACGCCGTCGCAATCTGTTCCACCGCGCGACCGTGGCGCGGGGCGCGGACGACGGAGGGAGCGCGCCGCGGGCGGAGGGTATTTAAATCGGCCACCACCGCGACCGAACCCAGTTCCCTCTGAGCAGCCATAGCGTACGGATCTCCGTGCCGGCACGTTCACAGGAGCTCAGTCCGTCAGTTCACCTGATGATGGCGACATGTATGATCGCCGAAATATTGTGCCCGTTGGACACTATAGACCGGCAGCATACCCGTGTATTTGATAATCAAATACGCCGGGAGAAACTCAAGAATCACAACTATTACACAAATTAGAAGAAGGTATAGCCAAATACGAGGCTTTAGAAACTGGCAATGATGTGGGAACTTCTCAACTGGACGCAAAGCTGCAAAAGCAAAACAAACCTGAAACAGCTGCGGATACGAGTGAAGAAGTGTTAGTGAAGACAGTTTTAGATCAGGAAGGCTGTACGAAAGAAGTGAGCGAGGTAGAAGCAGTACATAGTAAGAGACAGTAATGTAATTGAAAGTGAGAAGATAGTAACAGAAACAAACGAAAAGTGTGATGGACTAGGTAACCATGTGGAATCAGCGAGGGAAGAAATCGAAAAGAACTATAGCAAAATCGAAGGGGACGAACTCGAATACATTGAAAATTAGTTAGAGACAGTTTCCAGCAGTGAATACAGTGAAATTGCAGTAATTGGTTTTCGTATCAATGATGCGAAACTGGGAAATTTGATTCGTAAGGAGCAATCGATCATGTAGCTTTTTTGTACGAATATCAAAGAAGGCTGGCCTACCGGTTGGACACATGAGGAAAACATCAACGAAACGAACAGAAGACGACTGCTCGGTAGAAAAAACGAATTGAGTGCTAGCAAACGTACCAAAGTAGGAGTGAAAGAAAGTAAACAGAGGAAACGCGCAGTAATGAAAGAAGGAGGAATCAAGTATGAGAGGTGAAAGAAGAACAAGACAGAAGATTCATAAGTGTTAAAAAACATCACACGAGTGTCACGGAAGAAGAAACGTAACAAGGTTTACGGTGCCAAAAACAACGGCAGAATGATGAAGAAAGACAGACTGCAAGCCTTGTGACACTGTAGCGACAGCCAGAACAGAAAGGTGTTTCATAAAAACTTACGAGTGTAAATGATTTTGTAATTTTTCAAAATATTATTTGTGAGTGGACGCTTAGGCACAATTTGTTTTTCTTGGATGCACTTGCAATCACCGATTTGATTTATATTGACAGGGTGTACAAATCACTTACATAAAGAGAAAGATGCAACTCTCAACCATTTTCAGAAAATTGAGTTTAAAACTTTTAGGTATATATATGTGTGTGTGTGTGCGTGTCTGTGTGAGTGTGTGTGTGTTGGGTCGCTCGCTGCCAGAGCCCACAGCCGACCGACTAAGCTCAAATGGCTCTGAGTACTATGGGAAGTAACATCTGAGGTCATTAGACCCTTAGACCTAGAACTACTTAAACCTAACTAATCTAAGGACATCACACACATCCATGCGCGAGGCAGGATTCGAACCTGCGACCGTAGAAGCAGCGCGGTTCCGGACTGAAGCGCCTAGAACCGCTCGGCCACAGCGGCCAGGGACCGAGTAAGCGCTTGGCTTCATAGGAGGGAGGACTCTGGATCGAATTTTGCTCCCGCTACCTTTTTTCGTTCTCACGTAACTTTAATAACAAGTTTATTATGATAGTGCAAATTATTAGTATCTAAGAAATCCTTTATTGTTAACATAATCTACACTTTGAAAATTCGGACTTTTTTCTAATATTTTGGAAGTAGTTTACTGTTGTAACCGTATTCCTCAACCCACCATGAGCCCTTTTCCCAGGTATAGGTACAGGTACGGTACGACTCGCCGTATCAACCCATTTTCCCGTGAAATCTGCATGTGGTTTTGACACACCAGAAACAGCTGCATGTGAACAAACAACTGTCGACTGGTGAAGGGAGAAAGGAACAGTGTTTACAAACACGAACAATACTTTATTCGTGCGTTAGCTCGCGAGATAGTTACACATCAACGCTCCAAGATGTCTGATTTTTACTAGTAAATGTATTGATGTGCCTGGTACTACAACAGCAAGAGAACGTGAACGTGATTGTGAAACAGAATCGCTTTACAGTGAAGGTCCAAAAGCACGACTGTAACGGCACTTGTGTACGGTGAACAGCTCCTTCTCCAAAACGATCTCTCCTTGAGAAACAACTCGCGAACTCATGGTGCAAGATGATTAGCCACCAAGACATCAATGGAGGCGATGTTTTGAAGAAACTGAAGAAGTCGCTTCATCTTCATCCTTCATCCGAAGATTACGAGGCTGAAGAGAAGCAGTCGAAAATGGACAGCGATTACGTTCTGCAGTATTACTAGATTAGGGTCGTCAGTCTAGTGAAAGAGCAGCATGGACGGAGTTTGGCCACTCTTCTAAGAAGGGGAGCTTCACGCCCCAAAAGCGTGAAAGGTTTGAAAAGATGGGAAGAACATAAAAACAATGTGGAACAACGAGTTAACAACTTAAAACCATTGGTTCGTTGACGTATGATCATTTTATAGAAGCTCGAGAATGTAATCCGTAGGTGACGAGAAACCTGTAGCAATGCGCTCTAGCTGGCACTAGCTAATTTACTGATTTAAATTTTCCAGCTTTTGACTCATGGGTCGTCTCCTCAAACGAAGACATCTGATTCTTCAGGGAAAACTCACCAGATTTGTATCCCAAAGGGAAAGCGCTTCGCTGATGCAAGTCCTTGATGCAGCCGCAAATTTCCGAAATTACCAAAACACGACAGAAATTTTTCTATTAATTCTGATCGAACAGGTATTACATATAAAAGTACCTGATTCATTTACATCCACTGCGATACTATTCTTGTAGACAATACGACGCTAGTTTGTGGATGGTTGTTCTAGGGTGCCAATATCAATCACGTCATGACCGAATGCTCGCCGAACGCGAACATAGGTGGTTAATGTGCAGAGAAAGAATATGCACAAGGTGACACATTCGTACACCGCACAGTATTCGGTCACCTTATCTAGAAAGTTACTACCAACGGTCTTCGTTTGCTTACGAGAGGCTGGGTGGAGTGGCCGTGTGGTTCTAGGCGCTACAGTCTGGAACCGAGCGACCGCTACGGTCGCAGGTTCGAATCCTGCCTCGGGCATGGATGTGTGTGATGTCCTTAGGTTAGTTAGGTTTAATTAGTTCTAAGTTCTAGGCGACTGATGACCTCAGAAGTTAAGTCGCTTAGTGCTCAGAGCCAAGCTTAGGAGAGACCACTGGCTCATTTGGACAAAGGATGCAAACAGTAGCTGATGGGTGTGCACACAAATACGTGAGAGAACAATAATTTATTTCGCTTCTCCATTCATGGGGAGGGCAAACGAACGAAATTTGTCAAGTTAGAGAGGGTCTACCAACGTATTAAATAAATTCCTTCAAAATGTACTCCGTTGGTGCAGCCCTGCGACGTTTATTTTTATAGGTAGGTGAAAAGCCTTATAACGTGACTATGAAATTGCTGTTACATCATCGAGCACAATAGAGAGATAGTTTCAAGAGAAGACTGCATAAAAATTTAATCAATCATACGCCAATAATTGTCTGTAGCAATATTCTGTAATATGATCAGATATGCGTGCTACGCTGCGAAATTACGTGATGAGGCAGAACCGGAAACGATGAACCGTCTAGAAACAGAGTGAGGTTATATGAATGGCCGCATAATCTACGAAACATTTTTGCTTTGCATAGTCATCCTCTTGTCTGTCACTTAAAAATAAACGGTATATATAGCAAAATTGAAATTGCTAACGTTTAATTCAGATTTTATTCGAAAATTGTTTGTAACTTGAAACTGAGGGATGATATTTATATCGGGTCTCCGGACGGAACGTAACGTCATCTAGACACAATATTTCAGCGGGCCACCTGGCTGCCATCTTCGGGTGAGTAAACCGTCGCACTAACTCGCTGGAACTGGAATCAAACACGCCGCGGCTGCACCTTTTGGTCCACCGCGCGTGCGCGAACATAAAAATTGCCCTCTAGCGCAAAGCCTAACAGCGCACCGGTGGTGAAAACTCGCTGAAGCGATATATCGATATCAAACACTACTGACACTTTTTGATGACCGAAACAAAAACCGTTGTTTTTTAATATCTAACAAAACAGGGTTCCAACTATTACTTAAAGGATACCCCTTATCTCTCTTTATAATAGTGTCGGATTGCCGGATTTCAATAGCTTCTTTCACTTCACAGTCCAAATAACGCAACGCAGAGGCAATCACTCGTGTCTCATAGTACAACATTTTATGTCCTTCAGTACGACAATGCTCCGCAACCGCAGATTTTCTAAGTGAAATAATCGCGTGTGGCGATGGTACTCCACGCATCGATCCTATACCGTACGAATCGTTTGTCCAATATAGGCTTTACCTCAATGGCCTAGAACTCTGCAGGCATCGGGCTTGCTCGAACCCAGATCATTTTTGACTAAGCCCAATAGCGCTCTAGTCTTAGCTGACGAACGGAATACATTTCTAATAGCATCTATTTAAAATTATTCCTATTATTGAAGATATGCTTCTCGCGAAAGGTAGGAACGCCACCAATTTGCTTGTATCTTCTTTTGGTTCAAGCGTAGGTCCAAACTATAGAGCACGATGGATCTGATTGTCAGTATAACCATTCTGCTTAACACAACTTTTAGGTGATCCAGTTCTTGTGTCAAACTATCTGCATCTGAGATGGCATAAGCTCTTTTTACCAATATACCCAGGATCTCATTGCGTTGGTACGATGGAAGACAATTTGATGCATGAACATATTGGTCCGTATGTGTGGGGTTCGATCAACACTGTGTCGTAATGTTCCATCATCCCTCCTGCAGACCAAGAGGATGTTTTCCATAGTTCTCAACTTCCACCATGAACTTAATTTTGAAGATGCAGACAGTTGAAATGATCTCGGAAACGATCCAGAGCTTTCCCCCCACTCCCCACCCATGTGACCATACCATCAACGTATCGTCGACGTATCTCCAAAAACAAGCTAGTTTTAAGAACGCCGTCTTCAGTGTGCCGTGTCCTCAAAATCTTCCATAAACAAATTGGGGACTATGGGGGATAATGTACTCCCCATAGCCACTCCGTCAGCTTGTTAAAAGTATTTCTCATTAAATAAAAACTTCATCGACGTCAAAACATAGCGATATAGCGTAGTTGTTTCTTCGTCCAATTTTTCACCAATTAACTGCAAAGAATCTTCAAGAGGAACTCTGGTAAAAAGAGACACAACATCAAAAGTAACGAACACGTCCGTGGTATTGGGACACAAAGACTTCAAACGCTGAATAAAAACCAGAGAATTGGAAAAATGATGCTCGCATTTTCCGTCATGGAGACTGAGAGTGGATAGTAAATACTTGGCCAGGTTCTAAGTAGGAGCGCCCAAATTACTAACAATAAACCGTAGAGGAATCCCTTGCTTGTGTACCGTAGGCAAACCATATAATCTCCGCGGGACTGCATCACCAGGTCGATGTTTGTTAAGAAAATCGTCAGATAATGAACGCTTCTTCAAAAGTGAAAGTGTCTTGCGTTTTACACTTTCATTTGGGTTTTCGGTATGCCGAGTCTGCTAGTGAAATCATTTCAGTAAAAAGATCCATTTTACCCAAATAATCGCCCCACGAAAGAAGAACCATTGTATTGCCCTTGTCCGCTGGTATAGCTACTGAACCCTCATCTTCTCTGATGGGCCGGATCGCGTCTCTTTCAAGCGAGATGTTGCTTCGCGGGGGTGTCACCCAACGCAACATATGCGAGACCTTTTGCCTAACTTCACCAGCTAGATCGTCGAGAAACCTGGACATCGCTTGTTCAACCGCGGAAATGAATTCGGTACTGGGAATATTCGTGGGTGTAGGGACAAAATTTAATCACATTTCCAATACTGCCAGCGTAGCGTCGTCCAGTTGTTTGGTTGTGAGATTAATCATAACATGTCGATGGGTGTCATCATCCTTATTGCAGACTGAGAAGAAAGCCGTTGAAACTCACAACCAAACAACTGGACGTTGTGAGAATCTTTATTTGATGGACCAGGAATATGTTCTCTATTACGATCGTGTTCTGTATTACGATCATGTTTCTCCTTTCCTATCATGACTCTTTCCTATTTCTGTACTTTCTCGTTAAGAGGGCAACCCTGTATCATCTTTAACAGGTGACTCATCTACTAGTGGAATTTGTTTAGACTAGACAGGACTGAAAAGACATACACCACTTGATCTGAACCCCGAAATTGCCTATTCCATTGTAGCCACTTTCATAAAACATTTGAGACAGAGCTCTGCCAGGCTGAATGCAGAGATCTCACGGCCCATGTAGTTCTTCATATATATAAATCACACAGTATAGCAAATGCTTGAAGTTTATGGGATGTATGTGGCGGAATGGTTACTAATACAGTACCCATATTTTAGCAGTAGTTACAAATGTTAAGCGATATGTGATTCATATGGTTACCAAGAATTAGCAAAATGAATCATCTTTTGAAGGTTTCACTTGTTTAGGAAAATAATGAACCCATTCAAAAAGATGTTGTTCATAAGTTCAGGCGTTTTAGAACAATATTTGATAGCTCCCAATGATCCACCCCTAGGTAAAAGAAAGGGACATTGTTTGATGGAATAGGCAAACATTGGAGAAACATATATTCCTGTAGCACTGAAAAAACAAATGATAGTGACGGTTTCACCCCTTTCCCGCGATATTGTTACATCCAATTGTTTGATTCCTGTTGGGGCTAACATTCTACCAGGATTATATACCGTCGTTATACCCCTGTCAACAACACTGAAAATTCCGTTTTATGAGAAGTTACATTATTCCATAATTTGTTGCAGGCTTTAGAAGTATACTTTTACACATTTTTCGCTGAAAGCTATTATTCTATTAAGTTAGTCCCTTCTGGTTTTTGTCTTGATTTCTGGATGTCGTTTTCTAAATAAAGAGCACCATTCTTTTTCAACTAATCAAGTTGATGAAGTACATTATTAGCCTCAGCAAACTCATAAGCCAATCTTCACAGCTCTGTGGGGGGACATCCCATAGAATAATTTAGCTAACTTTACTGTATGTTTAGCCAATTCGAGTTGTTGAGTAAATACAAATCTTCCCCTTTTAACCAATCTAGGAGAACCGGAAACGGCAGTCTTTATCCCAGTTCTGGGGGTCGCTTCATGTATTGCAAGCGTCCTTGAATCTTCTCGAATTTTTCTCCCTCCTTTAATGACTTGTAAAGCATTTATTAAAGTTTCTTGTGCCCACTTGCATTTTTTGGTAGTTCTTCAATAGTTATGCAGCGTCTAGAATAAAAAGTATGCTTTAATCAATTACTTATCGAGTAAAGAAGATAATGAAGATTTGTCGCCAGTTCTGAGGGGTAATCGCACACAGTCAACAAAAAGCGTATGATTACCCCAAACTATACTGAACTAAATTATCTATCCACAGAAGCAAACAGTAAAGGAAACGAAAGAAAAATTCGGAGTAGATAATAAAATCCATGGAGAAGAAATAAAAACTTTGAGGCTCGCCGATGACATTGGAATTCTGTCAGAGACTGCAAAGGACCTGGAAGAGCAGTTGAACGGAATGGACAGTGTCTTGAAAGGAGGATATAAGGTGAACATAAACAAAAGCAAAACGAGACTAATGGAATGTAGTCGAATTAAGTCGGGTGATGCTGAGAGAATTAGATTAGGAAATGAGATACTTAAAGTAGTAAATGAGTTTTGCTATTTGTGTAGTAAAATAAATAATGATTGTCGAAGTAGAGACGATATAAAATGTAGACTGACAATGGCAAGGAAAGCGTTTCTGAAGAAGAGAAATTTGTTAACATCGGTATAGATTTAAATGTCAGGAAGTCGTTTCTGAAAGTATTTGTATGGAATGTAGCCATGTATGGAAGTGAAACGTGGACGATAAATAGTTTAGACAAGAAGAGAATAGAAGCTTTCGAAATGTGGTGCTACAGAAGAATGCTGAAAATTAGATGGGCAGATCACATAACTAATGAGGAGGTGAAACTTCCTGGCAGATTAAAACTGTGTGCCCGACCGAGACTCGAACTTGGGACCTTTGCCTTCGCGGGCAAGTGCTCTACCAACTGAGCTACCGAAGCACGACTCACGCCCGGTACTCACAGCTTTACTTCTGCCAGTACCTCGTCTCCTACCTTCCAAACTTTACAGAAGCTCAAAGGTCCCGAGTTCGAGTCTCGGTCGGGCACACAGTTTTAATCTGCCAGGAAGTTTCATATCAGCGCACACTCCGCTGCAGAGTGAAAATCTCATTCTGAATGAGGAGGTATTGAATAGAATTGGGGAGAAGAGGCGCTTGTGGCACAACTTGACTAGAAGAAGGGATCGGTTGGTAGGACACGTTCTGAGACATCGAGGGATCACCAATTTAGTATTGGAGGTCAGCGTGGAGGATAAAAATTGTAGAGGGTGACCAAGAGATGATTACACTAAGCAGATTCAGGAGGATGTAGGTTGCAGTAGGTACTGGGAGATGAAGTAGCTTGCACAATACAGAGTAGCATTGAGAGCTGCATGAAACCGGTATCTGGACTGAAGACCACAACAACAACAACAACAACAACAAGAACACCCACAGAAGAAAGCCATGTAATCTAACTTCTTTGAAACTCTACAAAAAAATCACTGGTACACATGTGCCAGGTTAACAAGATACATCCAACTATGTAAACCATAATTACCTTGCACTGAATGCCCTCTCGAAATAAGAATAAAAGTAGCACAAAATACGAACGGTTTTTTTCAAGCTTGTGATGCAACCTATGATGGGGAACGGTAATTCAGCGATAAGTGGTGTTGGTAGTACTAGACCGGAGCACATCCTGGACCAGCTACGACGTCGCTCTGACAAACAAACTGCAATTCGTGCGATTACCCGACGTGTGCCCTCCATCTTCCCTCACAGTTACAAAAATGATAATCATGTGTTAACTGCCATAACTGATAAGAATATTGAAATGATAACAAGAAAGCATAAGGGTGTATAACTAATTTTATGTTCAGAGTATGGAGAATGATTGGTATCGAAGCTGGAGTATCAAATGAGTAATGTTATAGTTAGAAGACTGAACGAAGTTAAGAAGCGAAAGTATATATTTGTATGACGAAGACTTTGCTTCATGCAATAAATAATAACTGGTTTCACAAGCTCCGACATTGTCGCGAGAGGGCAAGGACCCGTATATGTAATAAGTATCCTTTAATTTACGTCTATGGTCACATGTGACTTAAATAATAACTGGTTTAACTGTGTGTCTGAGGAGTTCATTAATACAGGGTGTCTCTATTAAGCGTCGTCAGGCGCAATTTCTCTGGTACTTCCGCAGATGTTTGCAATTTCATTTTTGCATTGCGTAGCTGGAGTCAGCCCAAACAAATACTGTTCAACACGTTTTTCATACGACGCCCCTTGCTTACTGTAACCGTTTTTATTTCCAGTTACAAACAAAATGATTTTTAAAGCCGAATTTTACGTGCCCATTCGACAAAGTGGTCTCAGATTAGTCTAGTTCGACATTTGTTTTGTCGTTAGATGTTAACAGGGATAGTAAAACACGAAGAATAAACAGCATTCCATCACCGATTGAGTAACACAGAATGCTTGGCGGTAGCAGTTAGCGTGGGCCAGGGCAGTGCTGTCGCTGTTGGAGACAGGTTATTCTTTGAGAATTACTGTCCCCGTTAACACCTATCGACAAAACAGATGTCGCACTAGACTACTCTGGGAACGCCCTGTCGAATGGGCACGTTAAATTCCGCATTAAAAATGGTTCAAATGGCTCTGAGCACTATGGGACTTAACATCTGAGGTCATCAGTCCCCTAGACTTAGAACTACTTAAACCCACCTAACCTAAGGACATCACACACATCCATGCCCGACTCAGGATTCGAGCCTGCGACCGCAGCAGCAGCGCAACTCCAGACTGAAGTGCCTAGAACCGCTCGTCCACAGCGGCCGGCTCGCTTTAAAGATAATTTTGTTTATAGGTGGAGACAAACCGATGCTTTTCGTCGACGCTGGGATTCGCATGAAGGAATTGATGAGCCTTATTTGTATGGGCTGACTCCACCTACACAATGCAAAAACGAAATTGTAAATATCTGCTGAAACACCAGAGAAAAAGCGCCTAACGACTCTTAGGATAACACCTCAAATAAATGACCAACATATTGAGTGACACAATAATTTACTGTTCGGTATTTCTTAGGATAACACCTCAAATAAATGACCAACATATTGAGTGACACAATAATTTACTGTTCGGTATCTACCTCCCAACATAATTACCTTACATCTGGCCCACTTATACCTAACCTTTGTTATCTTTCTGAGGTTCAAATGATAGCGTAAGTTCCCTCTCACAATCATATTAACTTTTTGCTGCTTACCCTTCCTACAATTCAGTGACCTTACTTCTGTGACTCCAGGAATAATAATAGCTTTATTTTTCAGGGTGGCTACAAGCTGGAGATTACAATGTGATTGTCGTAGACTGGTCAGTCCACGCAGGAAATTGGAATTATGCCCAAGCTAAAGCTGCTGTATCGGGAGTTGGAGAAGTGGTGGCTGCTTTCATCAACTGGCTTGCTTCTCTCGGTGCCAGCACCAATAACATGCAGCTTGTAGGACACAGCCTAGGCGCCCATGTCTTTGGTGTTGCAGGCAATCGTGTTACTGCAGGAAGACTGAATAGAATTACAGGTAGGAAGTGATCTTAAGTCATATTGTTAAATGCTTAATAATACCAGATGTAGCTGTACAGTCACAGATTCTGTAACTTCCCATCTAATTTGATGAATAAATTTCCTGAATGTTTCATAATTCCATTTGTTATTTACAAAAGCTAATGGCACTAGAGATTCAATTCTTACGTTGCAGTTAATAATGGAAGAAAGACTAAAGAAAAATCAAGACACGTTCATAGGATTTGTCGACCTGGAGAAACAGTTCGACAATGTAAAATGGTGCAAGATGTTCGAAATTCTGAGGAAAGTAGGGGTAAGCTATAGGGAGAGACGGGTCATATACAATATGTACACAATATGTACAACAGTCAAGAGGGAATAATAAGAGTGGACGACCAAGAACGAATTGCTCGTATTAAAAAGGGTGTAAGACAAGGATGTACCTTTTCGCCCCTTCTGTTCAATATGCACATCGAGGAAGCAATGATGGAAATAAAAGAAAGGTTCTGGAGTGGAATTAAAAATCAATGTGAAAGGCTACTAATGATACGATTCGCTGATGACATTGCTATCCTGAGTGAAAGTGAAGAAGAATTACATGATCTGCTGAACGGAATGAACAGTCTAATGCGTACAGAGTATGGACTGAGAGGAAATCGAATAAGGACGATGGCAATTTGTGGAAGAAATTTCTGAGAATATACGTCTGGAGTACAGCGTTGTATGGTAGTGAAACATGGACTTTGGGAAAACCGAAACAGAAGAGGATCGGAGCATTTGAGATGTGATGCTTCAGACGAATGTTGAAAATTAGGTGGACTGATAAGGTAAGGAATGAGGAGGTTCTGCACAGAATCGTGGAGGAAAGGAATATGTGCAAAACACTCATAAGGAGAAGGGACAGGATGATAGGACATCTGAAGACTTCCATGATACTAGAGGGAGCTGTAGAGGGCAAAAACTGTAGAGGAAGACAGAGATTGAAATATATCCAGCAAATAATTGAGAATGTAGGTTGCTAGTGCTACTCTAAGATGAAGAGGTTAGCACAGGAGAGCAATTCGTGGTGGGGCGCATCAAACCTGTCAGAAGACTCGTGACCAAAAACAAAAAATTGTATACTACTATATTCATTTCACTTTTAATTGATCATAATATTTTATCTGGTTAACACAGCTTGCATTTGTTATATTTTTACTTCTGGTTCAACTGTTTTATATTGATAGTAATATCTTGTTATCTGTTCACAGCAAACAGCAATAATAGCACCTACACTAGGCCTTTCAATAAATATTGGTGCTAACTTTGTTGTTTCCTATGACTCTTACTGTCTTCTCACAAACTTGGATCCATAATTTTAAATCATCAAATTTTTACTTTGTTATTATTATTATTTCACTCTTTTGCACTTTTTATGTGGACTCTAACATTCTGACAATTTAACATTAGTCTTAATAAATGCACAATGACCTGCAGAAATTCTGAAGCATCAATGGTAGTTACTTTAGTCACATATAAACATTAACCTTCCATAGAGTATGAGGCGCAGACGTAACTTGAAATGAGAGTACTGTAACTTAATTCAGAGAATTAACCAAGTGATACATTTTTATCTTTTTTACGAAAGTATTTTTGTTATATAACCTACTTTTCAGGCTGTGAGCCCATTTTCTAATACATGAATTAGTTGCTTGCTAGAAAATGGGCTTACAACCCAAAATATTGGCCATATAAAAATAATACAGGTTTTTGATAGAAGACAAAAAACGTGTTTCGTTTGGTACAGTACAATATACAGTACAATACACAGTGTTTCACCAAGAACCCAAAGCTGAATCAACTGAAGTGATTAACTCAGAGAAAATAAAGCTTCACTAAACAAAGACTTCTCTTCAAGTCACCCATGATAGGTGGAAAAATATTGATTCTATGGGAACATAAATAAATATTTGATATTGAAACATGATTCATGGGTGAGCTATTCCACTAATGTGAAAGTAAATCAAGACTTTCTGTTGGTTTTAATGAAACACTTAAGAAAACATTCCTTTAATGCCTTTAATAATGATCCTATGGTTTTTTTTTTTTTTTTTTTTTTTTTTTTGCTGTGTAACCAGTATGAATTTAATTGCAGAACTGTAAAGACATCAGAAAAGAAAGCAACTAACAATATACCGATTCAAATACCTTGTTCTCTCTTGATATTACAACTCATAAGGATAAGCGAGCATGTTAACATGGGAAGGCACGCTGGCCTCACTTCGTATCTGCCTCATAGATTAATGATGGAGTCTGGTGTGCCAGACTGCCTGGCTGTGGTTTTTAGGTGGGTTTCCGTATCCACTGAGTTGAGATCCAGGCGGTTCCAAGTCACACTTTTGATAATTGTGCACAAACAATTTGGAAATAATGTCGTATTTGACCATGCAATTACAAGACACACAAACAGAAGGGATATATGAATTGCTCCTCAGGACTGTAGCTGGAAGTAGCTGTAAAATGGCTTTGGTAGTGGTAACCCTGCAGTAATAATAGCTCTCACACAGGTATGGTTGGTTCTCTACGAACTTATTGGGGTGGGGGGTGGGGGGGGGAGGAACACCATAAAAGGCCTGACACGGCACTGGCTGGATAAAGGGTACTAGAGAGGAAGAGAGGGACTATCAGAATCATATTCATCAAAAACCTGATTTTGTCTGCACAGGCATGGACCCAGCGGCACCACTCTTTGGTATAGAGTCTACTGCAGACCGTCTTGATGCAAGTGATGCTAGCTTTGTACAGGTGATACACACCAGTATTGTATTTCCTGGCTGGAAAGATGCTTTGGGATCAGTTGATTTCTATCCAAATGGTGGATCATCCCAGCCTGGCTGTGGTATTGATGCTGGAGGTTAGTTATTTATGAAATTGTGTACATTAACTTTTTTCTTGCAAAAATAGAGGGAGTTTATGTATTGACATGCAACCAGTTTCATACCAACTGAATTAATTGTGGGATGTATAATAATAATTAATGAATAACTTCTCCTGCATAAAGTTAGTATTTTTTGTGACATACTGAAGATGTACAGCTTTTACAGTTCAATTAACCAAAATATTCACTTATCTATAAAAATCGATTGTGAAGGAAGGAACACTTTTCAGACTTAGGAATGGTGGACAAATCAGATCTTTATATGTTTAAAAGTAAAGAGAGTGTTCACTATGTTACAACGCAATTTTAGCATATTTTTACTTTTCAAATTTTATGGTTTCTATACAGAAAAAATATTTCTAGATAACTGCTGTAATTTCCTTAAAATTTTAATTTTCAGCTGTTGCTCATGCTACATACAGTTCTAAATGAAAATCATATTCTAGATTGATTCACATTTCTGTTAGTGTTTACAGTAATGATTATGTGTGCTTTTTGTTCCACAAATTCACAGGTGTCTGTAGCCATGGTCGCTCAACAGAATTCTTTGCTGAATCCATAACAACAGCAACCGGTTTTAACGCACACCAGTGTGGCAGCTGGAATGAGTACAATAGTGGAAGTTGCGATGGCAATCCAACTGCTCTCATGGGAGAGACTGTATCAACCAGGTAAAACATATTCAGTAATATTAATGTTGTTTATTAACTTAAATAGTTTAGGAACACTTGAATAATGTATATAAATATCTGATTAATACTTCTATATAAATATAGTTCTCCTTCTATTCATCCATTCAAATATGTATACGTACAACATTATGCTCCCAAGGTAGTGAAAAAATGATTGCACATCTTGATTACTTATGACATTGGAAGCTTATGAAAGGAATTCAGTAAAAATCTATTGTTCAGTAATAAAACATACACATGTTACATTAATATAAATGAACATGTATATACTTTTTTGCACTATCATTGTAAAAATTTACTGACTACTACACTATCTTGATATAATATGATCTATATGCACACCACAAGCAAACATTCAGTGACACATTTCTCCATTCTGGTCAATAATAAGAATTTTCAAGGGTGATAGAGCAGGGCAAATGTATCACTTTGTGTTTAGAAACTCTTCTCTACAAACAAGTGTGATGATTAATAAGAAATTAGTCATGGGATGACTCTGTTCTACCCATGGAGCTTGAGAACTTTTAGATTGTTATCTTTTTGATGTAATAAACTGATTTTATATACAACACAGCTGTTCTTACTATAGAGTAGGCGGAGCCATCCAACATGTGTGCATACATCATAAAGGATGAACACTGGAAAACCCTCTAATACTCTGCAGAAAGTATGATTACTGCACCAACATGGGTAGTGCTGATGTTAATGTGTTTAAGACTGCAGATTGTGCTTACAATACGAACTGTACAGCATTAATAAAGTTTTGTTGGAACCAATTACAGAATTCATGTATGGACAAGCATTTGGAAAAATAAGAAACCTGACCAGTTGTATTGGGTCAATTGTCCAAGTAACAGACATCAGAAGCACATAAATGTATCCAGACGTTTTTCAATATTTAAAGGAATCTGGGAAGTGATAAAACAAGACAAATGTCTGAAGAGGACAATTTACTGCTTCGACTTCGAAGTTGCTATCATGAATGAGAAACTTCATTCAGCATTCGATCATTCGCTTATGAATTGCTGTCTTACACAGTACTGTGTGGTAAAGAAACAACAGCAATACTTCTACCATCCACAGAAAATCCAACCTCTGTCTTGCTGACTTTAGAGTTTGTGTCCTGGAAAGTAAAATGGAAATAATAGATGCACCCCTAGCATTCGCACAATGTAAAGGTTATAGAACCTACTGACTTCCATCTCGTGTCGATCCAATAAAAGCTGTGTGGTGAATCCTGAGTTTTCTTGGAGCAGTTCTGTTTTGTCAGGGCTAGAATGCTCAGTAATAACGAATATCACATGTAGGCCATTGTGAAGCACTTGCTATAGTTACAGTTGTGAAGACACATGACCATTGATGGAGCTCCAGCAAATTTGCATTTCTTGCTCGAGAAAATCTAGTTGAAATATTTCATTGAAGGTGGACAGGAAGGGGAATTTTATTTGTTCTCGTGATAATTCGATTTCTTCATATGGAGTCATGTAAAAAGTCTCATTATGTGACACCTGCAGAGACTGAAGAGACTAGATGATAGATAGATGTCTCTCTTCCTGTAACAGAGACTCCTACAATGATGTCAGGCGTCATACCTGAGTAGAAGTTGAGGGATTCCACATTGAACAATTGTTATGAAAGTAGTATCTTATACGAGGTGTTCAGATAAAAATTATTACAAAGAATGTGTGAACTCAGATTTTTATCTTCAGGAGATAAACAGTAAGGCTGACATTTACTCATTTTTACTTATTCTGGATCAAATTCCTACATCTAAAATTGTTCCACTGTCCCCATAATCTGTGAAAGTTTGTGTTATCGCCACTGAAACATCTTGGCAATGAGCTGAACTTGAAACATGCAGCAAAACCAAAAAAGAAAAAGATTGTAACCTTGGAGGAATTATTGTCACTTGTCCATCTTTAAACAGGTATAGATAAGCATAACATCAAACAAGCCCAAGATTGTATTGTAAGTAAACCATACTTGGCGAGATATAATTGCTAAACATTGCAAGAAGAGACACCTCCTTTGTTCAAGGAGAGAAAAGTGTTGAAAGAGACTTGTAAGCATCAAAGATGCAGGAAAAAACCTTCCAAGATACTGAGTCGAGGTTAACTTACTGGAAAGTATATATGGTAATGTTACTTTGGTTTGGGGTTCTATTTGTGTTTGACTACTCCCTCAATCTTATGCATTACGAATCTCTTTAATTTCAGTGTTTTATCTCTTCTGCTGCACAAAGAAGACCCTTACTCTGACAGAAATTTTACAACTTTGTTTGTGCTTCTACCTGCAGTTAGTTGGCGATGATGTGTTTTCTGTACATATTATAAACATTTTCAGATTATTAATATGTAAATGCCGTATTTCTGTAATACTGAATACTGATTTTCTTTCTTTCAGTGCTTCTAGAACATACTATTTGGCAACTGCAAGTTCTTCACCATATGCTCTTGGATAAAAATGGTGCACACTGTCTCTTTCCAAACTTCTTTATCAGTCTGGAACAATAATTTTGATGTTGATCTAATGTTTAACTACCATTAAATGAACAAATTTTTTGTGTTGCTTTATAAAGACTCTTTTATTTTCCCAGAAAACAACAGTATTGAATATACAATTTTACTTAAATACAAGCAAGAAAAAAAATTGTATATGTTTTATCATCATTGATATTGTGACACATTCTTCCTTAACAATTCTGCTGGTAGTATTGGACAGTAAAGTAACTCTGTGTTTTATTGTGTTGGTTTGGCATATTAGAAAACGAACAAGAGAAGTAGAAGTCTGTAGATACTTCAGTAATTAAAAGAAATAAATGAGACTTCTCTATGACAATCAGACTTGTCAAATCAGGCAAAAATCTTAAATAACAAGTTCCTGGGTTTGCCCTTCTCATCAGCTTTTGTTTCAATAGCCTGAAAAAAGTTGAGAACACCATACTGAGAACTCAATAAAATCAAATAAAACCTGATGTTGGCACAATCACAAGTTAAAGATAGAAAGCAAAGAATTGAGAAGAGCAAATAGTGTTTCTTTCATTTAGCAGCAGGCAAAGCTACACGTCAGAGGGCTTCTAGTAGGGAATACTAGATGACCAATAATTTTAAGGTAACTGGAGATGTAAATTAGTCACCTACGGACTCAGTTCTCCACTTAAAAATTTTAACAAAGGAAATGCATACAAACATTGAGTGTTCACGCAATATTTTGGTATAAATCCTCTATTATTGCCTGAAGCACATGGACGACACATTGTAGGTGATACAGACAAGCAAGTTACCCCTCAAATCAAAGTTTCTTTGATTTCAAATGAGGGCAACACACGTGAGAACAAACTTTGGGATCGCCGATCGAGTTTTTGCACTTCCGGATATGCGCCGTTACTAAACAGGAGCTAGAAGCGACGTACAAGAGTGGTGGCCGTTATGCACCTGCTCACAGTGAGTAGGAGCCAAAGTGAGACGAACGCATCCAGCAAGCAATGTGGCCGCCAGATGTCAATAAGAACCATCTGTCAGGATTCCGGATGGACAGCCGTGCGCCGTTTTGACACTCAGGGTTCCAACCACAGCTGGCAGACGGCATGGTGGTATTTGTTTCATTCGTGTTTTGGAGCAGATGCTCGCGACATGCTCGCACCTAAAAGCTGATCGTGATCTCCAGTAGGCACCACAGTTCACGATATGATGCAAGAACAATTACATCTTAAGTGTGTGAGTCAAACGAGTTCGCCTCAGTTTACCAAGGACAGTGGCTGATTATACATTCCTGACAGGAATACAGGTCAGTATTTTCTCTTCAATTCGGTCTCTGAAGTAAGCACACCCTGGAAATCAGTTGCTCTGTGTCATACCTCCACATTTTCTGGTGGTGAACAACACACCTGTTACTCTGTATGGTACTACCAATTGCTCAGTCTATTTAGGTCTGAGCACCGCCTTTACATGGCCATTCACTATGCCAGATGTCAACGAACCACTTTTGGGCTCCGTTTTGCTACATCACATGCATCTGTGCCCAATGTAACAGATGAGTACTTCGCCACAGCAACACCAGTGGTTTTTTTATCTGGCATTATCGGCAGACCACTTGTTCACACACCTCCGCCTTTGACAGATTCCTCCTACACCTCCTGAACAAAAGAGCTCCAGAACTCGTAATATTCGCTAAAAAAAAACAGTTGACTATGGTAAAGCAGATGTATCTAGATACCAAGATTGGAAATTCAAATTTAGCGAATGAAACGTTGGTTTTACATAAAACTTTGTGAGACAAAAGCAGCGAGCTAGATAAGGTCAAACATCAAATGTCACAGTAAGGAATTTTTACGTTTTGTTTCATGTCATGGTTTTGAGAGGGCTGTAGACCACATTTACGTTTTCTAAAAGTAAGGAAATATGCCAAAGGTGCCGACCCAAACGAATTAAGAGGACCCAGGGATCGGGTCTTTCCGAAGAGGAGAATAATTTTTCTGCACCACAGTTTAAGATAGGAAAGTTAGATTCAGTGCAACATTGCTGAGCGCACAAGTTACAGCCAGGCGCGAACCTGTTGACAGTAAGTTACGCTGACCGGTGGTTGCGAAGTAGAATGGATTCAAATTCAAATGGCTCTGAGGACTATGGGACTTAACTTCTGAGGTCATCAGTCCCCTAGAACTTAGAACTACTTAAACTTAACTAACCTAAGGACATCACACACATCCATGTCCGAGTCAGGATTCGAACCTGCGACCATAGCGGTCTCACGGTTCCAGACTATAGTGCCTAGAACAGCTCAGTCATCCAGGCCGGCGAAGTAGAATGGAGGCTGCGGGTCCGTCGAAAGAGTAAACGCAGCAGTTTGCATGTCACGTGTCGCAGGCAGAAGGGGCCCACTGACGTAACCTAGTTGCTGGGAGTACACGACTCGGAGCGGCACATTAGCAAAACAGTGGCGCACAGCAAGTATAAATAGGTGCCATTTTCTAACAAGATTCATTGAAGTGTGACAGCTCTCCTGGACGGCGGGGCGTGTCACACAAACGGCTACACACAACAGCAGATGGGGCGCCAGCGTCCCAGTCTACGGCGGGTCATTGGTTCGACCCCCCGAGGCCCAGTGGGGTCCGCAGCCAGCCAGCCAGTGGCGGGCCACTCCATCGCTCGCTACCGCCAGCTATGCCAGCGAGGAAGGACGCAGCGGGCCGCTCGGTGGCTCCCAGCAACACCGACTCAAAGGAAGGCCTCGGCGCTTGTTGGTGACGTCACGTCAGCTAGGCACGGCGAACGCCAGGTGTGTTGCAGGCAGAAACGCTTGGGCGTGCTTATCACCATAAATCTCGTATTTTTGATATTGTTTTGGATTCTGCAGTTTTATTTAGATGAAAGATTTTCTTACTATCGTAAAGATACAAATGAAGATCATAGTTCTGTATTACTGAATCCTGTCGAAACAAACGTAGATCAATATGAGAAGATGCTTTGCCCCATTGCGAGCTTCGGAAATTTTACATTCAAGTAACTTTATTTACTTGATCCATTTTGTTATCGAAACTTACCCCAACCCCCTTACAATGAACTCGTTTCTTTTATTTATTTATTTATTTATTTTCGTTTGACATCGTCACTGGAAATGTGAACTAGTTTACATGTATAAATGTCCAACTGTTGCCAGTCATTAGATTACAGTCGTTTTCAACGAAAGAAATTCTAAACAAGAAACGAAATAGCTTAATACATCGAAAATACTGCTGAGCTTAAACTTTTTTAAACATGCACATTAGAAAAGATAAATATTCCTCTCTTGCAACTGAAAGGAGAAACTTTATAAGATAAAAAATTTTATTTGATAAAACAAGTATCTCTCTTTTCCCTCTTCTTCTGTCCCCCCCCCCCCCCCCTCCCTCAACGTGTACAATCGCAAGATATTTCATTAACATTCAGTGCTCCTCACTCCATAGTCAACCAAGATACCTGAAGAAGCGCACCAATATGTTCACAGTTTCTTGTAAAAGCAACCCAGTACAAACGTAACTTCCTCAGATTTACAAATAAGGTAAAGAAACACGAATTCTGTTGCTGCTGGACCATGAAATTGTTTTTGTATGTCAATCCCTAAAACATGTGGAAAATTAAGTTCAGGAGTACACTATTTGTTAAGAAGTGTAATGAATTGCACAATTAATTGATTGCAGAAATCTCTCAGATCAATGTGTGTTGGTCAACTATCGCCAATAATTTCACATTTTCCTGTGTCAGAGAGGGAGACACCACCATTATGAATGTGCCTGCAACAGACCTGGCGTTCGCCGTGCCTAGCTGACGTGACGTCACGAACAAGCGCTGAGGCCTTCCTTTGAGTCGGTGTTGCTCCCAGTGGAGCAGCGCTGAGTGAATGGGGGAAGCAGACCGCTGAGCCGGCTGTTGGTGCAGCCCTGAACGATGCGGTCCTACAAGGCCGGCACATAGCAGCATACTGCATTGGGTCGCTAGGGGTTGTCCTCAGCACTGCGGGACCCTGTGACGTGGACTGAGGTGAACAGAGCACTGTAGTGGAAACAAATAAATCATCTGGAAAGTTCTCTCCGAGTTTTAATATGGCACCTCCTGGCACCCATACACTACATTTGGTGTCTTCACGGTACATTTGGTCATCCTGATACATTCGGTGTTAGAAGTCACCATTACAGTGTAAGTATTGATACTGAAATACGTGCATGGATAATATGAATCACTAGTAAGATTTATTGCATCTATTTGTGGCATGTTCGACTATTATGAAAATAAATCCATGGAGATTGTGACTGATATAGAACATGTATGCAGCTATAAAAGATCACAAAAACGCAAACTTCATGATGGCGAAGAAGCGGGCTCTGAAGAAGTATTTCTGACTGGAAGAAGTATTTCTGACTCGACAACTTGTACGCCGAATTAGTGAGGAGAAAGGAAAGTTATAGAACACTGCTGGACTCCTTCACAGTTTTCACTAACCTTAAGAACAGTTCACCTGACGATATTCCTGAACGTGTAGCAAAACTACAAGCGTCGTGTGACACAGATTTAGAGCCTTCCTTCCCTAGTGAATGTGTACATTTCGCGGAACTTTTGAAATCTTCTGAGATTAGTGATATACCAGTCGAAATGTGTAAATTTTTACGAAAAGAGAGGTTACAGTCCGTGTTTCCGAATGTTGATCTTTGGCTTCTCTCTGACAACCATGCCTCCATCCTTGCTACCCTCCCTGTTTACCTTTCCCTGTTGCTTCATAACCTGGGTTGTGAGTAACTGAATCCACTTTCCCTTCTTCCCTTTTTCCCCCTCTCTCCTCCCTGATGAAGGAACAAAGTTCCGAAAGCTAGGAATGTAAGTTTTCAGTTCTGTTTTATGTGTATCTATCGGCTGTACTGAGCTGAGGTAAGTACTGGCCAGCCCCTCTATCTCTTTGTTAGTATTTGTTTCACATCTTATATGAGATTTTCCATTAATCATTTAAATCTGATATCTAACAGACATTCAAGTACGATAAGATGTGTTGGAATGACACTGACGAAATTATGTACATATGCTTAACAATAGGCAGCTCTAAAGCTCTCAAACACTGAAGAAGAACTCAAAGTAATCTCGTGTCTGCTATAAGCAAGCAGTCATAAAAGTTCACAAGTAAAAATTCACCCATTATACAGGCAAATATTAATGAGGAATGTCACTGTATAAATATCTGACTGCTTGCATTGCGCATTTCTACATTATCCCGCTCATATATTCTTTAGTCTTAATGAGGTAATCAGAAACAAACCAAGACATCGACTTTGCCTTGTTTATGCACAGCATTGACTTTAGACAATCGAGGTAATGGACAGCATCCGTGGCGATACTATCTATTAATATTTCCCAACAGAATTTCTTACACTACGCGAGGTGACGGAAATTTGCGCTCACTGCAGTTAACAAATATCAGATTTTTTGATACAGTGCAGATGAAAGCTCATGAAATAAAAAAGACAGTGTGGATACCATTTTTACTTTTCATTCTTATTGATGATTTTTCAACTCCCATATTCAATGATCCTGGAAATTGAAATAAGAACACCGTGAATTCATTGTCCCAGGAAGGGGAAACTTTATTGACACATTCCTGGGGTCAGATACATCACATGATCACACTGACAGAACTACAGGCACATAGACACAGGCAACAGAGCATGCACAATGTCGGCACTAGGACAGTGTATATCCACCTTTCGCAGCAATGCAGGCTGCTGTTCTCCCATGGAGACGATCGTAGAGATGCTGGATGTAGTCCTGTGGAACGGCTTGCCATGCCATTTCCACCTGGCGCCTCAGTTGGACCAGCGTTCGTGCTGGACGTGCAGACCGCGTGAGACGACGCTTCATCCAGTCCCAAACATGCTCAATGGGGGACAGATCCGGAGATCTTGCTGTCCAGGGCAGTTGACTTACACCTTCTAGAGCACGTTGGGTGGCACGGGATACATGCGGACGTGCATTGTCCTGTTGGAACAGCAAGTTCCCTTGCCGGTCTAGGAATGGTAGAACGATGGGTTCGATGACGGTTTGGATGTACCGTGCACTATTCAGTGTCCCCTCGACGATCACCAGTGGTGTACGGCCAGTGTAGGAGATCGCTCCCCACACCATGATGCCGGGTGTTGGCCCTATGTGCCTCGGTCGTATGCAGTCCTGATTGTGGCGCTCACCTGCACGGCGCCAAACACGCATACGACCATCATTGGCATCAAGGCAGAAGCGACTCTCATCGCTGAAGACGACACGTCTCCATTCGTCCCTCCATTCACGCCTGTCGCGACACCACTGGAGGCGGGCTGCACAATGTTGGGGCGTGAGCGGAAGACGGCCTAACGGTGTGCGGGACCGTAGCCCAGCTTCATGGAGACGGTTGCGAATGGTCCTCGCCGATACCCCAGGAGCAACAGTGTCCCTAATTTGCTGGGAAGTGGCGGTGCGGTCCCCTACGGCACTGCGTAGGATCCTACGGTCTTGGCGTGCATCCGTGCGTCGCTGCGGTCCGGTCCCAGGTCGACGGGCACGTGCACCTTCCGCCGACCACTGGCGACAACATCGATGTACTGTGGAGACCTCACGCCCCACGTGTTGAGCAATTCGGCGGTACGTCCACCCGGCCTCCCGCATGCCCACTATACGCCCTCGCTCAAAGTCCGTCAACTGCACATACGGTTCACGTCCACGCTGTCGCGGCATGCTACCAGTGTTAAAGACTGCGATGGAGCTCCGTATGCCACGGCAAACTGGCTGACACTGACGGCGGCGGTGCACAAATGCTGCGCAGCTAGCGCCATTCGACGGCCAACACCGCGGTTCCTGGTGTGTCCGCTGTGCCGTGCGTGTGATCATTGCTTGTACAGCCCTCTCGCAGTGTCCGGAGCAAGTATGGTGGGTCTGACACACCGGTGTCAATGTGTTCTTTTTTCCATTTCCAGGAGTGTATTTCTCATTCTTTTCACAGTGGTACCGAAAAAACTGTATTTTGTACTAACTACTGATTTTCTCCCTTTTTATGACTGGCATATCTGCGATACGAACAACTTTGATGTTGGAACATGCGGCAGACCATGCGCGGAGCTTAGGATATGGATTGGTGTGGAGGGGGTTGATTGGGCGGGACTTGTGCACCGTCCGGCGCCGTCGCTAACTTTACGTGTCAGTTTCCTTGTGTTCGTTTCTGTTGTCTTTCGACAGAAGAATGTGTTAGCAAAATGCAGTTTTAAGTTTTGTTTTATCCATTGCCGTACACCAATATTACATTTTGATTGAGCGTGATTAGGCCGCTGTTGTGTCCTTCAGGACAACGAATGGCAGAGTACGGAAACAGCTTACAGCGCTCCCACCAAAAAGACAATTGTGAAGTGATCGGTTAATAGTTATGATTTAAAACATTTTTTGGGGGGGGGGGAGAGGGGGGGAGGGGGCCGCATATAATATGGTGTGCCTAGGAGTGCAAAATTTTTAAATCCGACAAAAGACAATATGTATTCGATGGAACAATGACGGTGCGATGCGCTACGAATTGCTTGCTCGAGGTGTAACCATCACTGCTGACATTTATTGTCAACAACTGAGACGTCTTGCAGTCGCAGTCCAACAACAACAACCAGGAAGACTGCATGAAGTGATGTTACTCCACAATAACGCCCGCACACATTCTGCTAGACTGACAAAAAACACTATAAAGGAGTTGGGTTGGGAAATCAATCCGCGCCACCTTGTTGTCCTGATCTTGCACCCTCAGATTTTCTGTCACCTTTTCCGCTCTCCACCGAACAACCTCCAAGGATCTTCCTTTCTGGATGAAAATGCTCTCCGAACATGGCTCGACCAGTTCTTCGCCTCAAATACCATGTGGTTTCTACAGTCACTGAGTCGAAAAATTACCCCAACGTAGGCAGACTGTTGTAAATAGTGAAGAAGAATATATTATTGATGACTAAAATCTCTATTATGTGTATCTGTTGTGTTTATTAAAAGTTATGCAAAAACTCTACCAACTCATGCATCAGTTAACAAATACTTACTTTTCAGGCAACGAAAAGAGGAACCCCCTCGTTGTTTTGACCAACTGTGTAACCCATATGTATCACAGGCAAGTTTTTCTTTGTCTGTTTGATCATTTAACTAAGCAGCCATCACCTTTCTTTTATTCGTAGCTTACGTTTCAGCTGCTTGATTTAACTACTTTTTAGGATAACTTACTTATTTTTTAAACTGTTGTGTAAGAAAGTTTATATAAAACTTGAGATTTTTCGAATTTCTACTAAAAATACAACATTCTTAGGGAGGCTCTTATTTTTCAGGTCTGGTTTTTTCTTTGTGCTACCACCCAGTTTGGTTTCTTTGTTAGAAAGATAGTTGTGCACCACTTCGGCTCACTGGGGAAAGAGAATGGAGTGTCTCTCCATTTACAAAATCGTAGAATGGCATAAAACTGGGTTTAATTTTTAGCTCAAACAATTTTGTTCAGAAGTATCTTTCTAAGATTCTTTTTTACTTTCAACTTAATTTTTTTTTACGTTCAACTTAATTATAAATACCTTTAGTTTGGTAACCAGGTGCAGAGTGCTGATGACATCTTCATTTATCGTGTGCTCTTCAAACCCGCCTCCGGTTATCCAAATTTAGGCCTTCCGTTTATTCCCTAAATCGCTCCAGGCAAATGGCGTGATGGTTCCTTTGAAAGGACACGGCAGATTTTCTTCCCCATCTCTGCAACATTCCGAGCCTATGCTCCGTCTCTGATTACCTCGCTGTCGACGGGACGTTAAATACTAATATTCCTTACTTCTTCCGTAAAATGGAAATGCCGTGTGGCTAGGGCCTCCCGTCGGGTAGACAGTTCGCCTGGAGCAAGTCTTTCGAGTTAACGGAGAAACTCTCCGACCCAGCCGGGGATCGAACTCGGGCCGTTAGACATAACACTCCGTCGCGCTGACCACTCAGCAACCAGGGAAGACTCCTTCCCTGTGCGCCACAGAGGATTGCGCGAGTCTCTTTTTGGAAACAGGGAGGCCACTGACCAAGAATTACGGTATACAAAAAGTTGAGACATGCACAAAATCAGCTCAAAAAAATTGAAATTTCTTTTTTTGTCATTTCAAATATTCAGCAGTTTTCGTTGTAAAATGAGCTTTTGTTTCATGCAAATCTGATGATTATTTTCCGAGATACTGACAATTTTCAATACGTTGCAGAAGAAGTGCCACGCCTATTTTGGTGTTACCGTAAGCTTTCAGGCGCATGACTTCGTGCTGTCTCCACGTGATGTAAGCACCTTCGATTTACATTTCAATGGTTTCCAGTCTCTAACTTAGGCGACAACTGAACGTCGTGTGTCGATACGAGATGAAGACGTGTTTCTTTTCGTTATTTGGAAATATTGGAGGGATAGGACGTCTCGCAAATTCTGAAACAGACAAGCTGCAAACTTATTATGGGTTAGCCATAAGAAGGAACTGTAATGATTGAGAAAGTATGAGAAGAGCTCCATAAGGTATCAAGTGATGAAGACCCACAAAACAGCGTTTGCCCAAGCGGTCCTGAAATTTGGTGCAAATATTAAGGAGCATTATGATTTGGCAAAAATTATGAGCATAAATACTCTTTACCACTGGTAGTTACGACCACAATAAAACCTCTATTTAGGGAACTTGCTAATCATGATCTATTCAAGAAGTACTTGCATGGTAAAACTCAAAATCTGAATGAAAGTTTGAACTGTATGATTTTGAATTTTTACCAGAAACGGTGTTGGTACGCTATAAAATTTGGCGTATTAGATGCTGTATTATGTTTTAATGATCGCATATCAGAAAAAATTGAAGTATTGGAGAGGCGAGAAGTCAATGAAGCTGCTATCACAAGACTGGCTCTACGTAACAATTATTCTTCAAGAATTCGTAAAACAGGGGTAGTTGCACTTAATTGCACAAAAGAGGTGAGATAACAAAGAGGAGCCGAGAATGAAAGAAGAGAACATGCCCACGATTCAGATGATGCTGAATATGGCGCAGGAAAACATTAATTGTAAAAACTATGACTATAAAAATTTGTAAATAACGCGCAAATGAAGCTTTGTATTTTGAGTTAGTGGAATTTTTTCCCGGGTCTGTGTGTATCTTGTGGTTTTGAATTAGCAGTTATTTTAATGCTGTCTGCATATTCGGTTTGGAGAGAGTTCAGCTTCAGACGGAGCAGCAGGGAGGTGTGCAGCGCAAGGGGCAGGCCGGGATCGCTGGCGGCGTGCAGGCACTGAGGGGCTGTAGCCGGCGACCGAACCCAGGACGTTTGAAGTTGAGTGAACCGTGTCCAGTACTGAAACCTCCACTGTTTGAGATCTCGCTGTTGTCTACGTGTTGCTGCTCCCAGGGTCGGTGAGACCAACCGCAACAAGTGGAGTCTGTGAGGTTGGTGGAAGGTATTAGCTGCCTTCTCCTTGATGTTAGTTTGGATTTTGTATATTGTTATTATTGAAGTGCAACCAGAGGTATTTTCTGCCTTGTGGCTGCTAACGCCCTAGTTACCTGCCCTGGAGGTTAGCGTACCTTTCTGGCAGTATACCTTTCCTCGTCATGTTGATGCTGGCCGACACAACGTGTAGTTAGACAGCCTCTTGAATTGTACTGTGCGTATGTTTTTGGGAGGTCTACCTTGGTCCTAGTGTTTCCTTCGGCCTTGGGTGTGTTTCTGAAGACGTGGTGCTGTCCGTCTCTTCACCCTCGTCTAAGAATATTCCATCGTTGTGCCGGTGATCGGACGTTAGACGGATTGGTTAGTCGCTCGGTCGGCGCATAATATACCCGTACTGTGAGTTGCCTTCCTGTTACGTGAGTAAAACTCTTGGCTGCCTGTCTCACCGCTTACACAGCTGTAGTCAACTTCCTCAGGTGGACCCAGGGAGCACTGTCTGTGGATCACTCCGTCTTATTTGGACAAGTTGTTATAACTGTTTAAAAATTACACTGTTTTAACATGTTATTGACTTCCCTACTTGTAATTCCAGACTTCAGCCGTTAATTGTTTGTAACACTGCTTGTGGCCTTCAGCTGACAAATTATTTTCAATTTTCTCTTAATAAGGCCTGCAGCCATCACTATAGCCTGTTACAGTTCGTTAAGATTGTTTTAGAAAGGTTTTGTATTTTAACATGCAACTTCCTTCCTTACTTGAAATTCAGGCCTTCAGCCGTTGAGTATTTTGAAAATTGTTTGTGGCCTTCAGCCCCCAATAATTTTGAATCCTTTCTTAATCAGGCCTTCAGCCATAAACTGTTTGTAACATTGTTTGTGGCCCTCAGTCGACCAATAATTTGCCATTTTTTCTTAATAAGGCCTTCAGCCGTTGCTATAGCTTGTTACGGTTATTAAGACTGTTAAAAGGGTAATTGGCCACCTTATTGGTAATTCAGACCTTCAGCCGTTGTGTATGTTTGAAACTGCTTCTTGCCTTTAGCCGACGAATAATTTTGAACCTTCTTAATCAGGTCTTCAGCCGTTGATTGTGTGTATCATTGCTTGTGGCCTTCAGCCGACAATAACTTGCAATTCTTCTAATAAGGCCCCGCCAATGCTTTCCATTGCCCCTTCATCAAGTAAATTCTTTTCCCACCTGTCCAATGACTCACTACCAGTTCCAACTGCGGCCCTTAATGACATCTTCGGCCCGCCACGCCCCACAGAAACGAGTCTGGCCCGTACTGCATCCCAGGCCCTAGCGCTGCCCAGACCAGCCAGTCACCTCCCATCCTGGGAATCGGGAATCTCGACGATTTTTGCCCATTTTCGATGTTTATATTGGCAAGACGTTGGTCCCGGGAATTCCAAAACTTTAGAGTACGTTTTAATTATAAATTTTTTGTGTAATTTCGCATTTGCTATTGTAATTTTTCATACTTTAATTTTGGAGCTATATAAACATGCTACGCTAATTGGCAGTTGCAGATGTGTTTACTTCGTCTTCTCTAGTCTCAATTGTGATTGCTGGTTGGATTTGCTGGAAGTAACCAGGGAAGGAAATAGTACTGCCAGCCACAGGGCTATTCTTGTTACACAAATGTCGAATTGTTCTCTCGAAGGAAGGAGAGGCACGCACCAATCAGTTGCAATCCCATTAGTTCTTATTACTTTTGCTTATCTAGATTTCGCTATAAATAGCCATCTTTAGTTCGTTGGAGTTACAATCCAACAAACTCGACACAGTAAGATTGTATGGTGACAGGTATTGCTGCAGTACATGTCGCCCTAAGATCTTACTGTGGCGAGTTTGTTGGATTGTAGCGAGTTTGTTGGGTTGTAGTTCAAATGCACTGAAGATGGCTATTTATAGCCGAAATGTAGATATGCAAGAGTAAAAAAAATTAATGGGCTTGCGACTAACTGCGGTGCGCCTCTCATTCTTTATAGTTTACGGTCGCTGTGCACAACAGCACAATATTGTCCTATGGAATGCTTCAACGGATATTTTGTAGTACATAGAAACCTCATCCCAAACAATGTAGGTGTAGTCCTGCATCAACTACCAGTATCAGCTTGCTCTGAAACATTACCATTTCTGTATGTGTCATACGCATAGACTCAGGTAACGGTTGTTTGTTTGTAGAATAAGCAGTTCACAAACAACCAGTGATGCTAGCAGCAGCATGGTGCGGTAGTCGTTTACCATTATGTCTATCACCGGTAGATGGCAAAGGATCGTTTTCACAGCGGCAGGGACTTCTCTTCGTTGTAGCTCGGCCAATTACCGCGAAACACTTAAATTATGTACACAAACATCTTCAGCTTTTGTGATCCTGTCTTCCTCAGTTGCGTGTATTATTACGTTATACTGATAATTTTTACTTTTGGGCCGTCTAAGTACAACTGAGTGAAACAGTTTTCGTGCTATACGCATTTCGTCTTTATTCTCTAAAAGGCATCTTCAGTGGCCTGGAATATGTACATAGTTTTACTACTTAGCTTGCATTTCGGGGCAATGTACCTATAGGTTATAAACAGTTCTGGTTGTTGGTTTTTCCTCTGACGTAGTAATATTTTAAATTCTACTCACAGGTGGCATGGAACAGAAGCATAATATGCAGAAAATCGTCCACGCAACCTGTAAGTAGAATTGAAAATATTACTGCGTCATAGAAAAAACCACCAGAACTGTTTATAACCTGTAGGTACATTGTCCCAAAATGTAACTAAATAGTAGTATGTTCCTATTCCAGGCCACTGAAGATGCCTTGCAGAGAATAAAGGCGAAACGCGTTTGGCTCGAAAATTTTCATTGTTGTAGTTAGACGGTCCAAAACTAAAAATTATCAATATACCGTAATATGTACACAAACATAACGTATCTATTACTGAAATCCAGATCAAAATCCCTCAAATAGTTCATGAGATTTTTGATGGATTTCGAATGGAATGTAAGTTTTTAACGGCAAAAAAATCTGTATGTAGTATAACAAATTAACAATTTCCTGGTATTTCCCTTTACTTGTACAGTGAAACCTTGCTTCTTGCAAAATTTGATGATTCTAGGTCAACGGGAAATACACTGTACGTTTTAACGAGTGAGATTGTGAGTATTGTTTTAGAAGTTTACATTCTTCACAACGTCAAAGGACTGTAGACCTTAGTATGTGACGTAAATTTAAATTTCATACCTCTATCTATTCCTGAGAAAATTGGATCTTAACAATCGGAGAAACAGACACCGACAAACAGATAGACGGACAACAAATTGATCCTATAGGGTTTCCGCTTTTACTGATCGAGATACGGAACCCTAAAAATCATATACATTTTTCAAGTTAATGTACACACATCAAAAAACGTTTTGCATCACCACGGTTCCGAGAGGTCCGGAACCTGTACAGAAAACTGGAATAGAGATCAACATAAACATCATTTCCACCCTTTCTATTACTCATGAAAACCACACATTCCGTGATGTATCACCATACAGCGAGACCTTCAGAGGTGGTGGTCCAGACTGCTCTACACATCGGTACCTCTAATACCCAGTAGCATGTCCTCTTGCATTGATGCCTGCCTGTTTCCGTCGTGGCATACTATCCACAAGTTCATCAAGGTACTGTTAGTCCATATTGTCTCATTCCTCAACGGCGATTCGGCGTAGATCCCTCAGAGTGGTTGGTGGGTCACGTCGTCCATAAACAGCCCTTTTCAATGTATCCCAGGCACGGTCGATAGGGTTCATGTCTGGAGAACGTGCTGGCCATTCTAGTCGAGCGATGTCGGTATCCTGAAGAGTCATTCGCAAGATGTACGCGATGGGGGCGCGAATTGTCGTCCATGAAGGCAAATGCCTCGCCAATATGCTGCCGGTATGGTTGCACTATCGGTCGGAGGATGGCAATCACGTATCGTACAGCCGTTACGGTACCTTCTATGACCACCAGCAGCGTACGTAGGCCCCACATAAAGCCACCCCAAAACGTCAGGGAACCTCAACCTTGCTCCACGCGCTGGACACTGTGTCTAAGGCGTTCAGGCTGACCGGGTTGCCTCCAAACACGTCTCCGACGATTGTCTGGTTGAAGGCATATGCGACACTCATCGGTGAAGAGATCGTGATGCCAATCCTGAGCGGTCCATTCGGCATGTTGTTGGGTCCATTTGTACCACGCTGCATGGTGTCTTGCTTGCGAAGATGGAACTCGCCATGGACGACGGGAGTGAAGTTGCGCATCATGCAGCCTATTGCGCACAGTTTGAGTCGTAACACAACGTCCTATGGGTGCACGAAAAGCATTATTCAACATGGTGGTGTTGCTGTTAAGGTTCCTCCGAGCCATAATCCGTAGGTAGCGGTCACCCACTGCAGTTGTAGCCCTTCGGCAGCCTTAGTGAGGCATGTCATTTACAGTTCCGGTCTCTCTGTATCTCCTCCATGTCCGAACAACATCGCTTTGGTTCTCTCAGAGACGCCTGGACATTCTTCTTGCTGAGAACCCTTCCTGGAACAAAATAACAGTGCGGACGCAATCGAACCGCGGTATTGACCTTCTAGGAACGATTGAACTACAGACAACACGGTCCATGTATCCCCTTCCTGGTGGAATGACTGGAAGTGATCGGCTGTCGGATCCCCTCCGACTAATAGGCGCTGCTCATGCACGGTTGTATACATGTTTAGTGACATCTCTGAACAGTCAACGCGACTGTGTGTCTGATACAATATCCACAATCGATGTCTACGTTCAGGGGTTCTGGGAACCGGTGTGATGCAAAACTTTTTTTGGTGTGTGTATTATTGTGATGAATGGAAATTGCCATATTAATGGGTAACGATTGATGATATCGGGTTGACTGTGGTAAGAAATGATTGCTGGTTGTCTTACAACCCTCGTACAAGTGAAGAAAACTTGGTTTGAATCTCCTACGGTTACCCTCATTACAATCACAGCAAGGAAAATTTTGTATATGTATTCAGTGAAGGTGGGCACGGAATTAAATTCATTTGAACTATAGAACTTAGATTCTTTTTTCGCATCAATTGTGTGAAACTGTGGCTTCGAGGGAATGTTTCTATTTTTCCATGATATTATCTTTTGCTGCGTTTCGCTACTACATATTCGTCTTTCCGTTGGCGTCTTGCTTTTCTGTATTATTTAGTCTCTGGGACTAATGGCGGTAGTTTGATATTTTTAAATGTGCCTTTTCGAACGGCGGTTATCTTTAAGTCAATGACTATTTAATTACGTTTAATGTCAGCGGGTCCCTTGATCCACACAATTTTACCTCTTTCCGAGAGTTTCATTTTTCTTGGTGGCTTTCATAATGCCCATTATCTGTGGATTAGTTTTCTTGAGAAGTGATGGTGTCTGCTTCTACAATCCGTTATAGTCATAATGTGTTGTATTATAACGTCATGTATGAAAAATGAGAACTCCAGGCCGGCCGCTATGGCCGAGCGGTTCTAGGCGCTTTAGTCCAGAACCGCACTGCTGCTACGGTCGCAGGTTTGAATCCTGCCTCGGGCATGGATGTGTGTGATGTCCTTAGGTTAGTTAGGTTTAAGTAGTTCTAAGTTCTAGGGGACAGATGACCTCAGATGTTAAGTCCCATAGTGCTCAGAGCCATTTGAACCAAAGTACCTTGTGAAAGGGAAAGGGGAATGTATCTGTTGGCAAGAACAAGTGGTATCCCACAGCAGTTGCACACTACAGAAATTACGAAAAATTACTAAAAATTTATTAGCAACTGAAGGAAAATGAAAATTATATCAGAAATAAGTCATTCTGACCATATCAAATGTAGGGAGAGGCAGGACAATAGGCCACAGAACAGGGTAACATAACTGTTGATTCGTATGGTTGGGGTATAAATGATTAGTAGCAGCTATCAGTTATGTTTCGTAACCATTTATTAAACGTAGTGCAGAATTTAGGGACACAGTTAAAATTAAATCAGTACGATGAAAAAAATAATTCACATACAATTCAATCATGCGGATGTCTCACCCATTTCTCCTTCTGAAATTAAGAAAGTTATACATTGTTATCCAGGAGGAATTTACAATATTAAGGAATATGACAGCAACAATCATTCGAAACAAAAATGTCTAGTAAAAATGGACTCTAAAATGCATACCGTAAGATCTATGAACACTTCATCTTCGATACCGTGAAACAAGTATCTTCTACTGCAAGCTATTTGCTTTCTACACTGAAGAGCTGAAGAAAATGGTACACCCACCTAGCATCATGCAGATGCCCGCAGAAGTACTGCAACATGATGTGGCCTCCCCTGGGGGTCAACAACTCTTTTGTGGATACGTGCATGGCGAGCACGGGGCCCCGAGCTATTGCAGCCTTCTTTCTCTCCAGGGTTGCATTTCCTTCCCCCCCTCCTTGAGCCTTTCCCCCCCCTCCTTGACCTTTCCCCCCCTCCTTGAGCCTTTCCCCCCCTCCTTGAGCCTTTCCCCCCCTCCTTGAGCCTTTCCCCCCCTCCTTGAGCCTTTCCCCCCCTCCTTGAGCCTTTCCCCCCCTCCTTGAGCCTTTCCCCCTCTCCTTGAGCCTTTCCCCCCCTCCTTGAGCCTTTCCCCCCCTCCTTGAGCCTTTCCCCCCCTCCTTGAGCCTTTCCCCCCCTCCTTGAGCCTTTCCCCCCTCCTTGAGCCTTTCCCCCCCTCCTTGAGCCTTTCCCCCCCTCCCTGAGCCTTCCCCCCCCCTCCTTGAGCCTTTCCCCCCCCTCCTTGAGCCTTTCCCCCCCTCCTTGAGCCTTTCCCCCCCTCTCATTGCTCCTTTCCCCCCCTCTCGTTGCTCCTTCCCCCCCCTCTCGTTGCTCCTTCCCCCCCCCTCTCGTTGCTCCTTTCCCCCCCTCTCGTTGCTCCTTTCCCCCCCTCTCGTTGCTCCTTCCCCCCCCCTCTCGTTGCTCCTTTCCCCCCCTCTCGTTGCTCCTTTCCCCCCCTCTCGTTGCTCCTTTCCCCCCCTCTCGTTGCTCCTTCCCCCCCCCCCCTCGTTGCTTCCTCCCCCCCTCTCGTTGCTCCTTCCCCCCCCCCCCTCCCGTGTCATTGCTTATGTTGGCCCCCGCTATCCTCCCGCTTCTGTTGGTTTTACAATTTGGCTTTGTTGCATAGTCATCTCCTCCTTTTGTTATTCCTTGGTCCCCCTCTGGGGTTTTACCTCCATTACAAAATTTCTCCTCTGTAGTGTGAGCCATTTGGGGAAAAGCCCCTTACCTAATGTCTCCGACGTGCGCTCTCCTAGCACATTCCACCTTTTCTTTCACGTCGTTGTCTGATGCTAGGGTGCATAGCCAGCACGGTAGCCAGCCCGTGTGGTGGGGTTGCTATGTACCCTTTTGGTTGAGCCCCCTGAACACAAAGAGATCACACTTCTGATACCTGAGCTGTGACCACCTCATGCATGCCTTGGAGTGGTTGCTCGTCCTCCTGGAGCATCAGAACTCCCGGCAATGGCCGCCATGCCAGACGGCCTTGCTGTGGCTGGGTGGCGCTCGTGAGGAGCATATGCATACGGGTCCAGAACTCTGGCTGTTCTTCTGTGGCCGTCTCTCTGCGTGGAACTGATTCTTCAAGTGCTGCTTCTCTTGCCCCTTCCCTTCCATGGCTACCCCCTGGGAACAGGGTCAGGCCCGCCGGCTAGGGGCGAAACCTTTCCCCCGTTATCTTCTTTGCACCAGGACTGATGGAGATACTTTCACCAATACCAAACCTTTATTCTTTGTGGAACACATTGAAGAAAAGTTTGGCGAAGTGGACTCCCTGAGCAAGATGCGGTCGGGTTCGTTGCTGATCAAAACTGCTTCAGCTGCCCAATCTGCGGCCCTTCGTGCCTGTACCCATCTTGGCACAATCTCTATCTTCCTCTGCAGTTTTTGCCCTCTACAGCTCCCTCTAGTACCATGGAAGTCATTCCCTCATGTCTTAGCAGGTGTCCTATCATCCTGTCCCTTCTCCTTATCAGTGTTTTCCACATATTCCTTTCCTCTCCGATTCTGCGTAGAACCTCCTCATTCCTTACCTTATCAGTCCACCTAATTTTCAACATTCGTCTATAGCACCACATCTCAAATGCTTCGATTCTCTTCTGTTCCGGTTTTCCCACAGTCCATGTTTCACTACTATACAATGCTGTACTCCAGACGTACATCCTCAGAAATTTCTTCCTCAAATTAAGGCCGGTATTTGATATTAGTAGACTTCTCTTGGCCAGAAATGTCTTTATTGCCATAGCGAGTCTGCTTTTGATGTCCTCCTTGCTCCGTCCGTCATGGGTTATTTTACTGCCTAGGTAGCAGAATTCCTTAACTTCACTGACTTCGTGACCATCAATCCTGGTAAGTTTCTCGCTGTTCTCATTTCTACTACTTCTCATTACCTTCGTCGTTCTTCGATTTACTCTCAAACCATAATGTGCCCTCATTAGACTGTTCATTCCGTTCAGCAAATCATTTAATTCTTCATTTTCACTCAGGATAGCAATGTCATCAGCGAATCGTATCATTGATATCCTTTCACCTTGTATTTTAATTCCACTCCTGCACCTTTCTTTTATTTCCATCATTGCTTCCTTGATGTACAGATTGAAGGGTAGGGGCGAAAGGCTACAACCTTGTCTTACACCCTTCTTAATACGAGCACTTCGTTCTTGAACGTCCACTCTTATTATTCCCTCTTAGTTGTTGTACATATTGTATATGACCCGTCTGTCCCTATAGCTTACCCCTACTTTTTTCAGAATCTCGTTGTTCCAGGTCGACAAATCCTATGAAAGTGTCTTGATTTTTCTTTAGCCTTGCTTCCATTATTAGCAGTAACGTCAGAATTGCCTCTCTCGTCCCTTTACTTTCCCTAAAGCCAAACTGATCGTCACCTAGCGCATTCTCAATTTTCTTTTCCATTCTTTTGTATATTATTCTTGTAAGCAGCTTCGATGCATGAGCTGTTAAGCTGATTGTGCGATAATTCTCTCACTTGCCAGCTCTTGCCGTCTTCGGAATTGTGTGGATGATGCTTTTCCGAAAGTCAGATGGTATGTCACCAGACTCATATATTCTACACACCAACGTGAATAGTCGTTTTGTTGCCACTTCCCCCAACGATTTTAGAAATTCTGATGTAATGTTATCTATCCCTTCTGCCTTATTTGACCGTAAGTCCTTCAAAGCTTTTAAATTACGATTCTAATACTGGATCCCCTATCTCTTCTAAATCGACTCCTGTTTCTTCTATCACATCAGACAAATCTTCACCCTCATAGAGGCTTTCAATGTATTCTTTCCACCTATCTGCTCTCTCCTCCGCATTTAACAGTGGAATTCCCGTTGCACTCTTAACGTTACCACCGTTGCTTTTAATGTCACCAAAGGTTGTTTTGACTTTCCTGTATGCTGAGTCTGTCCTTCCGACAATCATATCTTTTCGATGTCTTCACATTTTTGCTGCAGCCATTTCGTCTTAGCTACCCTGCACTTCCTATTTATTTCATTCCTCAGCGACTTGTATTTCTGTATTCCTGATTTTCCCGGAACATGTTTGTACTTCCTCCTTTCATCAATCAACTGGAGTATTTCTTCTGTTACCCATGGTTTCTTCGCAGCTACCTTCTTTGTACCTATGTTTTCCTTCCCAAATTCTGTGATGGCCCTTTTTAGAGATGTCCATTCCTCTTCAACTGTACTGCCTACTGCGCTATTCCTTATTGCTGTATCCATAGCGTTAGAGAACTTCAAACGTATCTCGTCATTCCTTAGTACTTCCGTATCCCACTTCTTTGTGTATTGATTCTTCCTGACTAATGTCTTGAAGTTCAGCCTACTCTTCATCACTATTATATTGTGATCTGAGTCTATACCTGCTCCTGGGTATGCCTTACAATCCAGTATCAGATTTCGGAATCTCTGACCATGATGTAATCTAATTGAAATCTTCCCGTATCTCCCGGCCTTTTCCAAGTATACCTCCTCCTCTTGTGATTCTTGAACAGGGTATTCGCTATTACTAGCTGAAACTTGTTACAGAACTCTAAATTAGTCTTTCTCCTCTTTCATTCCTCGTCCCAAGCACATATTCTTCTGTAACCTTTTCTTCTACCCCACCAGTCTCTAAATATGGTACAAGGTGTAATTTTTCACAGGGACCTCATCCTTCAAACTGATGAGGAACTTCGGGACAATCTCGGAAGGCGGGGTGTTCACTTTGTTCGGCGTGTTCAGAAGGGTCCTAAAACAATCGCATTGATACTGGTGCCTTTATCCTGGCTTTTGAAGGGGATACCCTTCCTGAGAAAGTTAAGATTACTGTTTATCGATGTGATGTGAAGCCATACATCCCACCTCCTATGAGGTGTTTTAAGTGTTTGGGTTTTGGACACATGTCTTCCCGCTGTTCACAGGCCCCTCTCTGTGGTGACAGGACGTCCACTCCATGAGGGGAGTCCCTGTGTTCCCCCTCCTGTGTGTGTGAATTGTCATGGTAGTCATTCTCCACGTTCACCAGATTGCCCAGTATATAAGAAGGTACAGAAGTCCCTCGAACGTTTAACCTACAAAGAGGCCTGTAAGAAATATACACATCTTCACCCTGTGTCAATGACATCTAGCTATGCCTTGGTTACATCTTCCCCCCTTCCTCCCCCCTTCCTCCCCCCTTCCTCCCCTCTTTCTCCCCTCTTTCTCCCCTCTTTCTCCCCTCATTCTCCCCTCTTTCTCCCTTCTTTCCCCCCTCTTTCTCCCCTCATCTCTTTCTCCCCTCTTCCTCCCCTCTTCCTCCCCTCTTTCTCCCCTCTTTCTCCCCTCTTTCTCCCCTATTTCTCCCCTCTTCCTCCCCTCTTCCTCCCCTCTTCCTCCCCTCTTCCCCCCTCTTCCTCCCCTCTCCCTCCCCTCTTCCTCCCCTCTTCCTCCCCTCTTCCTCCCCTCTTCCTCCCCTCTTCCTCCCCTCTTCCTCGCCTCTTCCTCGCCTCTTCCTCGCCTCTTCCTCGCCTCTTCCTCGCCTCTTCCTCGCCTCTTCGTCGCCTCTTTCTCCTCGCCCATCCTGGACCTCTCTCCTCCCCTGCAGCTCCCACACCACCTTCTCTGGGCGCTGCTCCCCTCTCGAGCCGGAGAAGTGTCCCACTTCGGCGTCTGCCGGTCAAGGGCGCTTCTCCTGGGATGCCCCTTCCGGGCGCCTTCCAGGCCAAAGGTCTGCTGCTGCGCGGCGATCGCGAGGGCCGCGGTCTGTCGGCCCCCAGGTCGCCCGGTCTCTTTCTGTTCCAGCCCTCCTCGTTCTCAGCCTGAAAAGAAGAAGAAACATAAGTCCCGGGACAAAGAGCCTGTGGTGTCACTGGAGGTCCCTTCCCCGACTTCACAACCGGTTTCTGACCTGTCGTTCATGGATGTCGCCCCCTCCTTGTCAGTCACGGGTGGGGAACCGGCGGTATGACTGGCTTTAGCGTGTTCAGCCCCCATTTAAACCATCGTTCTGTGGTTTTCCAATGGAATTGTAATGGATACTATTGTAACCTTCCGGAATTGAAATCCCTTCTTTCGTCCTACTCTGCAGCTTGTGTGGTTCTCCAGGAATCTCATTTTACTGATGCTCACTCACCGACCCTCCGTGGGTTCCGTGTTTTCTGTCGAAATTGGGTCGGACCCCTGCGGGCTTCTGGTGGCGTTTGTACGTTGGTCTGTACAGACATTGCTAGCACGTGGATTCCTCTTCAAACTACATTGGAAGCGGTTGCTGTTAGGGTCCACTTAGACTCTGCGGTCAGTTTGCAATCTTTATCTCCCTCCTGACAGGACTCTTACACCTGCTGCCTTAACTGCCCTTCTTCAGCAACTTCCTCTTCCTTGGGGATTTTAATGCTCATCATCCCTTGTGGGGCAGTGCCTTTCCATCTAGACGAGGTCTTCTTATAGACCAATTTATTGCAGACCACGACTTGTGCCTTCTTAATGATGGCTCCCCTACTCATTTCAGTGCCGGTCATGGTACCTTTTCTGCCATTAAGCTTTCTCTTTCTTCTCCCTCTCTACTCCCTTCATTACACTGATCGCCACACGACGACCTTAGTGATAGTGACCATTTTCTGTTGATTATCTCGCTCCCTTCCCGCTCCCCGATGGACAGTTTACCTCGTTGGTCTTTCCAACGTGCCGATTGGCCTCTATACACTGCACAGGTCGTGTTTTCTCCCTCTTTGTCGGGTTGTATTGATGACGTCCTACGTGACGTGTCTGACGCGATTGTTCGCGCTGCTAGCCTTGCTGTCCTGCGCTCATCTGGGCCATTTCGTCGCCGGCAAGTCCCATGGTGGAGTACGGCCATTGCCACTGCCATCCGTGATCGCCGTCGAGCTTTGCAACACTTTAAGAGGCACCCATCCGTAGCCAGCCTTACTACCTTTAAACGCCTTCGCGCTAAAGCCCGTTATTTGCTCAAACAGAGCAAGCAGATATGTTGGGAACGATTCGTTTCTTCCCTTGGTTCTACCATCCCTCTGTCACGGGTATGGGCTACACTTCGCTCTCTCCAAGGTTGCCATCGGCAGTCCACCCTCCCAGGCCTTCACCTCCCAGATGGCATTTGTATGGACCCATTAGTTCTTGCAGAATATCTAGCGAACCATTTTGCAGTGGCATCAGCATTAGCCTCCTATCCAGCTGCTTTCCTTCACCAAAAACAGCGGGCTGAAGCTTCCACCTTTTGTTTCACCCGTTGTGAGTCAGAATCTTGCAACGAACCTTTTACTGAATGGGAATTTCTTTCTGCTCTATCTTCTCATGATACGGCCACTGGCCCAGATTCCATTCATAACCAACTGCTTCAACATCTCACTGCTCCACAAAGGCAAAATCTTCTTCGGATGTTTAACCGTATCTGGCTCCAGGGTGACTTCCCTTCTCAGTGGAGGGATAGCATCGTGGTTCCTGTCCTTAAGCCTGGTAAGAACCCCCTTGACAGCTACCGGCCAATTAGTTTGACCAATGTTGTAAGTTGCTTGAACGGATGGTAGCCCGTCGGTTCAATTGGGTCCTCGAATCTCGGGATCTATTGTCCCCTTACCAGTGTGGCTCTCGAGAGGGACGATCTCCAATCGATCATTTACTTCGCTTAGAATCCGCAGTTCGGCAGGCTTTTTCCCAGCACCGCCATTTGGTTGCAGTGTTTTTTGACCTTCGCAAGGCCTATGACACGGCCTGGCGCCATCACATCTTACTAACCCTTCATCAGTGGGGTCTTCGGGGCCCACTCCCGAATTTTATCCGCCAGTTCCTGTTCCATCGGTCATTCAGAGTTCGAGTTGGTACTGTTTTTAGATCTCCACGGACCCAGGAGACGGGCATCCCACAGGTTTCTGTCTTGAGTGTCCTTTTCCTCAATGCTATCGATGGACTTGTGGCCTCTGTCGGTCCCTTGGTCGCCCCTGCCCTGTATGTGGATGATTTCTGCATTTGGGTTAGTTCCTCCTCGATGGCATCTGCAGAACGGCAGCTCCAGGGAGCTATACGGCGTGCCTCTGCATGGACCCTCTCACACGGGTTTCAATTCTCTCCTTCAAAATCGCGGGTAGTCCACTTCTGTCGCCGTACTACGATCCACCCTGATCCAGAGCTCTATCTCGATGCACAACGATTGCCTGTGGTCCCACAGTTTCGTTTCCTGGGTCTTCTTTTCGACAACAAGCTCACTTGGCTGCCCCATATCAGACTCCTGAAGGTAGGATGTTTCTGTAAAGTCAATGTCCTTCGCTTCCTTGCCCACTCCTTTTGGGGTGTGGACCGTTTCCTCCTACTCCGTCTTTATCGTGCTCTAGTTCTGTCTCGCTTGGACTATGGTTGTCAAGTTTATGGTTCAGCTGCTCCTTCCACACTGCACGTGCTGGATCCAGTCCACCATCGTGGTATCCGTTTGGCCACCGGTGCCTTCCCTACTAGCCCTGTCGATAGTCTCCTGGTTGAAGCTGGGATCCCCCCCTTTCTGTTCGGCGGTCCCAGCTTCTGGTGTCTTATGCACTCGCTATCCGTTCCTCTCCTACTCATCTTTCCTATTCTATCCTGTTCCCAGACCATGGACGTTGCCCACCCGACTCCCGCCCACTGGCGGGTTTACTGGTTGGGCTCCGCCTTGCGTCTCTTTGCCGTGATTTTCAGCTTCCTTCTTTGTCCTGTCTTCCTCGCTCCCTCCCCTCCCCTCCACCCGCCCTTGGTTAGTTCCTCGGCCTCGAATTCGGATGGATCTCCGCCGAGGTCCGAAAGATTCCATCCCCCCGGTGGTGTTCCTTTTTCCGCCAAATTTTATGGGAGTTTCGGGAAGCTGTTGTTTTTTACACTGATGGCTCTAAATCTGCTGATCATGTGGGGTATGCCTCCACGTCCTCTGTTGAAACGGAAAATCATCTGCTGCCACCTACATGTGGGGTGTTTACTGTGGAATTGATGGCAATTTCCCAGGCCCTTACCTTTATTAAACAGTCCCAACACAACCGCGTTTTGTTATGTACAGACTCGATGAGTAACCTTCTTGCTATTGACCGGTGTTTTTCGCGCCATCCCTTGGTCTCTGCCATCCATGACCATCTCGCTGATATTCACTGTACTGCTTGTTCCATTGACTTCCTTTGGGTCCCTGGCCATGTGGGTATCCCGGGTAATGAGCTCGCTGATCGTTTGGCTGGGGGAGCAGTCACTTACCCCCGTTTTCTGTAACCCCTCCTGCAGCGGATTTACGGCTTCACATCAAATCCCACTTCACACAGTCATGGGCCAATTCTTGGGAGGCTACTCCCCTGTTTAATAAACTTCGTGTGACTAAGGTGACACCAGGCCCGTGGCGTTCTTCCTTTCGCCTCTCCCGAAAGGACTCGACCACACTGTGTCGTCTCCGCATTGGCCATACCAGGCTGACCCATGGTTTCCTTTTGCGTGATGAGCCACCCCCACTTTGTGGTTGTCGAGCCTTCCAGTCAGTAGCCCACATTTTGGTTGAATGCCCCCTTCTTTTGGCTCTGCGTGCTAAGTGCAGACTCCCCCACACTTTACCTTTAATGTTGGCTGACGATTCCCGGATGGTCTCTCTGGTTCTCGGTTTCCTCCAGGAAAGTGGTTTTTATTCTCAGTTTTAAGGTTTTTAATCTCTCTGGTGTTGGGGCAGGGCAATGAGTGTTTGGGTGTCTCCCAGTGTAAGCCGTGTTTGGAGATTCGCGATTCACCTCCCTGACCGAGATCCTCTATTCTTCCCTTTTTACTCTGTTTTTACCCTTTTTTAGGATTGGTTAGTCTCCTTTTCCCATACGTATTTCTACATTCTAGCGGTTGCACCTTTTAAGTCACAGGTGGTCCTGTCTATGCTGCTTCAGCGTAGTGTTGGGTTCGTTCTCTTGCTGACTTCACTCACTTAGTTTTTTACCATTAACAACATTACTGCCATTTACGCTTTTCCATTTTGTAGTCCTGACTTTCCCGAGATGTCCCATTAGCGGAATGGACCATATTTGAAACAAGGGACTGATGACCTTGCTGTTTGGCCCCTTAAACCTCAAACAACCAACCAACCAACATGACGTGGCGTGGACTCGACCAATGTCTGATCTAGTGCTGGAGGGAATTGTCGTCGTGAATCCTGCAGGGTTGTCCGTAAATCCGTAGGAGCACAAGGGGGTGGAGGTCTCTTCTGAACACCACGTTGCTAGGCATCCCACATATGCTCAGTAATGTTCATGTTTGGGGAGTTTGGTGGTCAGCGGTCAGAAGTGTGTTCCTGGAGCCACTCAGTAGCAGTTCTGGACGTGTGGAGTATGGCATTATCCTGCTGGAATTTCCCAATTTCGTCGGAATGCACAATGGACATGAATGGATTCAGGTGATCAGACAAGATGCTTAAGCACGTGTCACCTGTGAGTCATATGTAGACGTATCAGGGGTCACACATTACTCCAACTGAACACGCCCCACACCATTACAGAGCCTCCACCAGCTGACAAGCAGGATCCATGGATTCATGAGGATGTCTCCAGACCCATACACGTCCATGCGCTCGATACAATTTGAAACGAGACTTCTCGGACTGGCAACATGTTACCACTCACCAATAGTCCGATGTCGGTGTTGACGGGCTCAGGCGAGGTTTTTTGTCGCGCATTCATTAAGGGTACAAGAGTGGGCAATCGGCTCCGAAACCCCATACCGATGATATTTCGTTGAATGGTTCGCACGCTGACACTTGTTGATGGCCCAGCATTGAAATCTGCAGCAATTTGCATAAGTGTTGCACTTCTGTCACATTGAACGATTATCTTCAGTCGTTATTGGTCCCGTTTCTGCAGGATGTTTTTCCGGCTGCAGCGATGACGGGGATTTGATGTTTTACCGGATTCCTGATATTTACGGTACACTTGTCAAGTGCTCGTACGCGGATATCCCCACTTTATCGCTACGTCGAGATGCTGTGTCCCATAGCTTGTGCGCCGACTATAACACCACGTTCAAACTTACTGAAATCTTGATAACCTCCTATTGTAGCAGCAGTAACCGATTTAACAACTGCACCAGGCACTTATCTGCACAGCAGCGCCTTTTTCTACCTGTTTGCATCTCTCTGTATTTGAGTACGAATGCCTACAACAGTTGGCGCTTCAGTGCAGATTCAACTTGAGTTACTGGACGGTGCGAGACCAAGGAAGTTAGTCCACCTACTACGTTTTGAATAAACAGCATCTCCTGACAACACCGCCGTGGCCACGGTGGAGCGACCTAGTAGCCTGCGCCACGTAGCCGGCGGTCAACGAGAACATACTTTAGACCCCCGATAAAACACGGGCATTATTGGGGATTGTCAAAAGTGTCCTCGGTTTGCGAACGGCCGGGGTATCTTATTCCCTGCCTGTGTGGTAAGACATATATATTACGAATAGTGCTCACCATCGAAGATCGATGCCGAGAACACCAGCGTTGCACTCGACAATGAACCTAACAAGTCGGCAGTCGCACAGCACTATCTGGAGTAGGAACGTAACAGGATTTTAGCGTAGACTGGGATAGTATCGTTAGTGAAACACAGCTATAATCTCAGCAAGGCATGGGGACCAGCACTGGTACTGACTGAGAACACGCTCAGCAAACAACGATCTGGCGACGAGGGAGGACACAGCAACTACATCGACGCTGTCACACACTCCGACGCAAGCGTCTCCACGATTGCCGATGGGCGCTCTCTGGAGCGGACCACGGAGGGAACGGCTTGTGATGGGAAGGGATATAAGTCGGCCGCGCGTCTTCAGGAGCTCCATTCAAGACACCTGACGATGGCGACATGTGTGATCGCCGAAATATTGCGCCCAGACCGGCAGTATACTCGTGGACTGTTCGATCAACAAATACGCAGAGTGACATTGAAGAATCCCAATTTTAGCTATAGTTGCAAGGGATACCCGTCTCGTGGCTACTTAATTTTTTTCTAACTAACATAGACATTGGACTAATCTTTTGTCTTCTCTTTTTCTTTTCGTCGAACCGATCTTTGATACTTCTTCTGGATTCGTTTAAGCCTCAAATGCACCAACTACACATTAAAATCGGCATACAAAACCGTAGTTAAGAAAGCATAAAATAAAGTAGCTCCTGTGAACAAACTGACCGCGTAACTTCACAACAAAAAGCTAGGTTGCACATCATTTGCATCACGACAGAACTGCCCTCCGTCATAGACTGGATGACTTACACATCTTTTAACCTTCCGCCTGGCTCTCCTAATTACTTCAAAGTACAACCAAACTTTCACAATTACTAGCCTACCCGTCTCTTTATCCTTTTCAACCTATCAGTAGAAGTTACTTAACATTATGCGAGGAATGGCGCCATTATCTCAATTCCGGCCACAAACTGACTAACTTATTCCCCCTTCCTCTCCCCGCACCTGCTATACCCATCACACAGACCTCAACTGTAAGGTGGTAAATTCATTTATTTTTGCCAAAATTGTAGGATATGTAAGGCTCTGTAAAAACCAACGCCAAGGTACATACAATAAATTACAAATAAAAAAAATTGCTCTTTCTATATTTCTCCGAGCACTTAGCCATTAACCGCTTCTTTTTCAGTAGTTGTTGGAGGGGAAACAGTCTGGATGATTGACTGTTCCGGCCTTGTAACATCGACCAAGACGGCCTTGCTGTGCTAGTACTGCAAACAGCTCAGAGCAAGGGGAAACTACAGTCGACATTTTTCCCGAGGGCATGCAGCTTTACTATATGGTTAGGCATGTACAGCTGCATCAAACCAGTCTCTGCACTGAAGACCACAACTATAACAGTGGATTTTTAAAAACGTAGTTTTGCTGACATGGTGCAATGTCAGCTTAGTCAGTCTCTTTTCTTTTATATAATCAATTTAATTGTTGGTCTCTAGCTCAGAATAGAGCCCAAATAGAAACAAACCAGTTAAAATTAATATTTATTCTGTGTATATTAAGAATTATATAAAAAGAAAATCCGAAGAAAATTCTGTGTTACACTATTTCAGTCGAGACTGCTTTGATAATAGTTCAGTAATTTCGATAAATTATTGCTTGGAATCACGTAATTTAGCCTAACACTGCTAACGGCTTTAAGCATGTATGCCTGTCATTTACCAACTGCGTGAAATAATTATGAGAAATTAGTAGTTTCTGCAATAAATTCTCAGGTACTTAGTTATGGCTTTAACTTATCGTATCAGTGATTTTACCAGAAGTAAAATTAAAACGAGCTATTGAGTAAAACCATCAGTACTTGTTTTTTAACTTAATCCACATTAGTTTATATTGGTCAACGGTATAGAAGTCAGGATGTTTTACTGAGTAATGCTGTTCATTTACGATGCCTTCCGTCGAAATTCCAAACAAAAATAAAATAAACGCCTCGAGGATTATTTTGCCAGTGAACTCAACTGCAATTCAGCTACTCCAAAATTATAAATGAATCCAATTTCTGACTTTAGCGCTGACTAACCTACGTTACCGCTAATTCTGGAAATATCTATAACACTTCTGCACTCAGCCAAGATCAACTATTTTCTTGGCCGACAAAAAGCGCGTTCAGTTAACTCAGACCAGAATTAAAGGAAAGGGTGAAAGTGATACACTTCCTACCTTTCTACGTTACCAGAGCATGAACGTCTGCTTGAAATCAGCTCTAAGCGGGAGTTGAAACAATTTGTAGGCGCATTTCGGTTCATCCCAGTGTTAACAATAAGATGCATTGCTGTGGGCCAATTCTGGCCGGGATCCACCGTAGATATTCTTTAGAGTTGAGGTTTGGTATTCACTAGCAACAGACGCAGATCTATCTACACACATTGATGTCAGGAATAACGCCGCAGTGCATCTCCAAAACACTGGAAGAGTGAGAACGCTCCACAGGTGACAGCCATACACGCCGACGACGGTCATCCAGGGTAGTGTTGAATTAGTATTACTCGATGGACACAGCACGCCATTCATCAACAGTCCACGTATCCTAGTCACGAGTTCCTTCCAGATGCGCTCGTTTGTGTTGTGAATTTCAACCTATGCATTGGACGGTACTACCTCGTCCAAAAACTGCTAGTCTCCGACTACTGTTGCGGGATGATACAGAATGTTGCAGGGAACCCATTACTTTATCTCGGATGGCACACACAGACGTGAAGGGCTTAAGTTGCACTTGATGTACAATATAGCCATGCTCCCTTGAGGCAGTCAGTCGTGGTCGAGAAGACCTCTGACGATGAGAATGCCTGCCAAAGCGTTCCGACATAGACCAGCATCGGTCCACTGTCAATATTGCACGATTCGACTAACCGTCCAAACGAAGACCCACAACAGTACCCCTTTCCAACTGCCAGGTGCTGACAAGACTACGTGGCATCTACGTGTCCTTCACAATGACCACTCAACATATGACGCTGCTCACGCCCCTGATATACCCTACAACACTAAACAGGAACAACACTCATATACTCTGGTGGCAATCCTACCTGACACAGAGAACTGCCGTTCTAATCATTTTCTTGCCCTCTGATGGTATGTACCTATACAAGATAACATTGACATTCAACCATGTCTTCAGTGTGCTTCACCTTTGTCAGTTTATTTGGTGGTCTAGAACTCAGCCGTGCCAGGTGCTGTGTTCTTCAGGAATGCCAGGTTTATACATATCATGAATCTATGAACACATTAATGAGAAACCGGTTGATACTGTACAATTATTACTTCGTATCTGCCACCGTACATATACCATGTCTTAACGAGCTCAAACAGCAGCTCGCAAAGAAAATTTTGAACTAATCTGTATGCAACACTCTGCGGTCATAATCGTTTATTGCTGGTAAAAGGTCCACATATCCTCAGATTTTGGATTTATTCGGAAGAAATCGAAGATTAGTATCTAACGCCCCAGCGATGGGGAATGGGCGACGGTTAGACAAGGATGCGGATATTACCTGTATTTTTGTCATAGGAATTGTTTCACCCTTCAGCTTAGGTTATTTAGGCGAATCGTGGAGAAACAAAATCTGTGCTGCTGGACGGGGCTTTGAACTCAGCTCCTCCAGAATGTTGAGGGATTGATTTCGGTCATTTTTCCCTCGTCTTGCCATTTTCAGAAATGTTATTGTAGTTCACTGATCTTACCTTTTAATGTCTTTTTGTGATCATTCTTTGCCCACATTTCCACTTGGCAATAAGATCGCTAACAACGAACGTGGGCTTATTTAATTCATGCGAATTCTGACAGGATATCCACGATTGTCAGTCCCTACGATCACATTTCAGTCACATCTCTCTCGTAACTTGCTCTGATGTATCACGAGTCTGTTTCATTGCACGTGAAATTAATATCCTCGGACGACCAGCCCGAGAGCACACAGTGCGAGATCAGTGAGCTTTCCGAAAATTTATAACCACTTAGTGTGAGTTGATAAAGGTGTACTAGAATAAGACGAAAATTTTTTTGTGATTTATTTACAGTTGCGTTTCTCGCAACCTTGTATCCAAAACCTCTCAATCTTATCTACATCTACATCTATACTCCACAAGCCGACTTAAGACAATGGACTCGCATTCGGGAGGACGACGATTCAATCCCGCGTCCGTCCGTCCTGATTTAGGTTTTCCGTGATTTCCCTAAATCGCTCCAGGCAAATGCCGGGATGGTTTCTTTGAAAGGGCACGGCCGACTTCCTTCCCAGTCCTTTCTTAATCCGATGAGACCGATGATCTCGCAGTTTGGTCTCTTCCCCCAAACAACCCAACCCATCTTAAGACGTTTGGCGCACAGTACTTTTTGTACCAGCCTCACCTCCCCTGCCGGCCGGAGTGGCCGTGCGGTTCTAGGCGCTATAGTGTGGAGCCGAGAAAACAGCTACGGTCGCAGGTTCGAATCCTGCCTCTGGCATGGATGTGTGTGATGTCCTTAGGTTAGTTTGGTTTAATTAGTTCTAAGTTCTGGGCGACTGACGACCTCAGAAGTTAAGTCGCATAGTGCTCAGAGCCATTTGAACCATTTCACCTCCCCCTTTTCCTGTTCCAGTCGCGAACAGTACATAGGATGAACGATGTGGGCGCTCCAATCTCTCTAATTTTATATTCATGGTATTTCTGGAAGATATACTTAGGTGGAAGTAATACATTGGTTCACTGTTCTAAAAACGTACGCTTTGGAACTTCAACAGTAAATCACACCGTTATGTAGAATACTTCTAGAAGCGTCTGCCACTGGAGTTTGTTGATCATCTCGCGCTTACTAAACGAACTTGTGACGAAAAGCACTGCCCTTCTTTGGATCTTCTCTATGTCGTATATCAGTCCCACCTGGTACGAATCGGAGACTGACGAGTAATAATCAAGTATTGGTCAAACGAGAGATTTCGAAATCTGCTTCTTTTGTTGATTGTCTATATGTACTGAGGATACTTTCAATGAATCTGTCTGGTATGTCATGCCTGCGTTTGGTTTCATATACTCGCTCCATTTTAAATCACTCCATGCGCATACTCCTATATACTTCTGGACGTAATTTCGTCCAGTGATTGTCCTGCAATCACGTAGTCATGCAACAAAAGGTCTTTCTGTACATGTACACGTAATGTTACCCTGGTTTACATCGACGGTCAATTGCCGCTCCCTGCACCTAGCGTCCAGAATGTCCTTCTGCATTTCGCTACAATTTTCTCGTAACTTCTCTGGATACACCATTATCCGCGAGAAGCCTCATTATGAAAAGTGTAGGTCCTATAATACTCCCGTGGATTATGCCCGAAGTTACTTTTACGTCTGTAGACTTCTCTCCGTTGAGTGTGACACTCTGTGCTCTGTTAGCTAGAAATTCTTCAAGCCACAATTGCATTCATGTTCAGTACTCTCTAATCTTGTTAATTAGATGGTAGTGCGCAACAGTATCCATAGCCTTCAGGCAGTCAAGGAGCACAGTATTTAGACAGGGGCCTGTGACTACAGGTATCTGCGTCTCGTGGACATACAGATAGAGTTGGGTTTCACACGATTGTTGTTTCCGAAAGCCAAGTTTCTTACATAGAAGAATTTCGGTCTCCAGGAATTTCACAATACGCGAACATAAAACATATTACAAAATTTTGCAATAGAGCGACGTCAGAGACATAGGCCTTTAATTTTGTGCGTCTTTTCGACGATCCTTCCACAAAACGGGAATGCTCTGTGCTTCTTTTTCCAATCATTAGGAACACTTCGCTCCTCCAAAGACCTTCGGTTTACTGCTGTTAGAATAGGGGCTCTTCCGCTTACTTTGTGTGTAATCGGGTTTTCGTCCAGTCAGGCCTATTAGTGTTTGCTCTGATGTGTGAGTTCAGTTGATTTTCTATCTCATACTCATTTCGATATTTGTCATTCGTGCGACAATTTAGGGGAGGAAATACAGTGCGATATTCCTCTGTGGAAAAACAGTTTTGGGAACAGACGTTTAGCATTTCGGCCTTTTCTCTGTCGACTTCCGTTTCAGTGCTATTATGGTCACCACTTTTCTGGACAGATGACTTCGGTCCGTTGTCTGGTTTAAGAGAAGCCCAAAATTTCTTAACATTTCCTGTCAAGTTGGTAGACAGAATTTTACTTCCTAATTCGTACAATGCTTCACATGGCCCTCCTTACTCTAATTTGACAGATTAGTAACACGGTTGTCGAACCACGACTCTTTTCAATCTCGTACAAATCTGATCGCTACATACTTATCTAAAGTGTATTGTAAAGTGCTCTTGAACTTTATCATTGATATTCGGCTTTGTCAGTGGTGGAGATGACATTCTTTTGTAAACCACTCAGGTGATCTGAGATGTTCCTTATCGTTCTTATTAAGCAGGAATGTCTTCCTAACTCCCTTTGTATTCGTATTTACAGCCATATTCAGTAACAATGTTAACGGCATCAGTCTGTTCCACGTTGAGTCGAAAAGTTCTGCTCTGCTTGTCACCGGCATACTTAGTATGTTACCTTCACGAGCTGCTTCTCTGATTAATTGCTCAAGGTAATTTTCGGATAAGGTATATAGAAGAATTTCACATATTCCTTGTTTCTACTACACTTGAGTCTCCAATTACATAGCTGGTAAGATGAAATCTCGACCTCAAACTATACCATATCCACGAAACTTGGGCGAAATAAATTTACAAGTTCCCCCTTAAATGTTCCACCACTACTATTGCTGAGGCAGTGAGTCTATAAAAGTTTCCGCTGACCAAGTTTGATCAACAATATGACCATACGATGGAATTCAGCTTAATGATGGTTTGATCAGCTTCTGTTGGCTTCTACCTTATTTAATGTTCACTGGAACCCTGATCTAACAGTGGAACTTCCAGATATTTATACCTCTGACACGCCTTAATAGTGTTTCTAGCTATGATACAGACATACTGTTTACTTCCTATCACGAGATATTTTGTTTTGGAAAACATTATACTTAGTCCTGCTTTAGTGCATGTTTCTCAGATTCTTTGCATCATGAACTCTACATCAGTCATCTCCAACCAATATTATTTGTTCGTCGGCGAGTAGTAAATTCGATAGCTAATTCCCGTCTATAGGCCTATTTCTCCACACTTCTTCTTCCACTCTCTAAGAATTTCGTTCAGATGGTACCTAAATAGAGTAGGTCCTATAGAGCACCCTTATGTAAGGCTCTTGGTTGGTCGTACTACTCGGGAGTTTTCCTTCCTATTTTAATTCTTGTCTCTATGTCTCGTAAACTATTTGAATTGCTGCAACATACATCTTATTTATTATGCTCTCGTCAAGGTACTGATAAAGAATATTTACCGTAAATGCATAAAAATCATGTGCGTGTCTCTTCCCCTGGCTCTTTTTTCAGTTATTTAACTTTTAGCAAACATAGTATCTATACAGGATTGGCTAATGGTGAAGCCACTCTGTGAATCTCCTACTATAATTTCATTCTTCATACGTTTTTTTATAATTCTACCATACAGCCTTTCAGTGACGCGATTGTGATAACTGTCACAATCTTTTCGTTGATCCTTTCTTATGAAATGGTGTCAAGTATGCCTTACTCCACTCTGCTGGGGAGGGGGCGGTTTCATGTTTTATCAAACACTTGATGAAGATACGTTGGATTACTTTTTGGATATCTTCTGTCACATTTTTATGGGCTCAGTGGGACCTGGAGATTTTTGCAAACTGAATGTTGTAATTCTTTCAGGGACACACATGGCACGATCTCCTCCTTGATCGTACATGGTTCTATGTGTAGGAACTCTTCTCAATCTTCTGTTTACACATATCCATATTATTTCATACTTGTTCTATCTTTATCAATAGTATATTTATACCGTTTTTCCCCTCATTTCTTAGATATTTAATGTACGAAATTCTGGTAGAGGGAAAGGGGAAATTGAAATTGGTAAGAGCTTCGTAACTGGGCGTCAACGTGCGCCATGTCCCACATTAGTGCAACTGGTTTATTTTAATTACTGGTCCATATTTACACCTGGCATGTCAGATATGACGAATTATTGTCCTCAAAAAGTCCTACTCTTAATTTGAAAATTGCTTCCACTAGCTATCTATAAGGGGCGATCAAAAAGTTTCCGATCGAATGTGTTGGTGCAGCGTATATGTACACTATGTGATCAAAGGTATCAGGACACCCCTAAAAACATACGCTCTTCTTATTAGGTGCATTTTGCTGCCACCTACTGCCAGGTACTCCATATCAACGACCTCAGTAGTCATTAGACATCGTGAGAGAGTAGAACGGGGCGCTGCGCGAAACTCACAGACTTCGAAAGTGTTCAGGTGATTGGGTGTCACTTGTGTCATACGTCTGTACGCGAGATTTTCACACTCCTAAACATCCCTAGGTCCACCTTTTCCGATGTGACAGTGAAGTGGAAACGTGAAGGGACACGTACAGCACAAAAGCGTACAGCCCGACCTCTTCTGTTGGCTGACCAGTAACCGCCGACAGATGAAGAGTGTCGTAACGTGTAATAGGCTGACATCTATCCAGGCCATCACACAGGATTTCCAAACTGCATCAAGATCTACTGCAAGTACTATCACAGTTTTGCGGGAGGTGAGAAAACTTGTATTTCATGGTCGAGCAGCTGCTCATAAGCCACACATCACGCCGGTAAATGCCAAACTACTCCTCGCTTGGTGTAAGGAGCGTAAACATTGGTCGATTGAACAGTGGGAAAACGTTGTATGGAGTGACGACTCACAATGTGGCGATTCGATGGCAGGGTGTGGGTATGGCGAATTCCCGGTGAACGTCATCTGCCAGCGTGTGTAGTGCCAACAGAAAAATTCGGAGGTGGTGTTGTTATGGTGTGGTCTTGTTTTTCAGGAAGGGGGCTTTCACCCCTTGTTGTTTTGTATGGCATATCACAGAACAGGCATACATTGATGTTATAAAGACTCTCTTGCAACCCACTGTTGAAGAGCAATTCGGGGATGGCGATTGCATCTTTCAACACGATCGAGCCTCTACCAGGCTGTTCTTTACATCTGCCGCCACTGACATTCTGCTTTTGTCATCTGCTCCTATTCCCTGAGCGCCATCCAGAGCCTCAGTGATCCGTATCCGGTTCACCCTTTCGTGCACCGGATCCAACGCTCTCTTCAGCAGCTGGTGGACGACGGTTCTCCGGTTAGCTTTATGTGGGTTCCTGGCCATGTCGGTATCCCTGGGAACGAAGCTGCAGATGCCGCGGCCAAGGCTGCGGTCCTCCAGCCTCGGACAGCTTCTTGTTGTGTCCCTTCGTCAGATTTTAGCAGGGTCATTTAACGGTGCATTTTATCGCTGTGGCATGCCGATTGGGCTGCACTTACGGACAACAAGCTTCGGGCCTTGAAACCTCTTCCCGCGGCTTGGACGTCCTCCTCCCGCCCTTCTCGGCGGGAGGAGGTCGTTTTGGCCCGGTTACGAATTAGACACTGCTGGTTCAGCCATCGCCATCTGCTGACGGCTTCGCCGGCGCCGTTCTGCCCCTGTGGGCAATTGCTGACGGTCCGCCACATTTTAACGTCCTGTCCGGATTTTAACACACTGCGTCTTGATCTTGGCCTGCCACGTACTCTAGATGCCATTTTAGCGGATGACCCACGAGCAGCTGCTCGCGTTCTTCGTTTTATCAACTTGTCAAACCTCTCTAAGTACATTTGATTATGCTGTTTTTTTAATCCTCTGCCTGTCAGTCTGTCTTTTATCGTGTTTTTCCTTTTAGTTGCTGTTTTAACCTTGTGCCTCGCGGTGCATTCCTAACGTAGTCTGGGCGCTAATGACCATTGAAGTTGTGCGCCCTAAAACCACAAATAAAAAAAAAAGATACTAGTGACCAACGTCTTACATTTTATTCTCCTGCTAGTTCCTGAAATATATTTCCATACTCTTGTAGCACATCTGAAGGACAGCCTATCATTTGCCTTCCAAACAAAGCACTCGAGTTGTGCACTGAAATTGACATAGATAATGTAGACAGCGTTAGTACGCTTCCCAGAAGCGCGATCAAGGTTCAGTAGGAGACTAAGAGATAGAAAAGGACATGGAATTCATGTCTTATGTAACTCAAGAAGCCCTCTTCACAACTGTCGAGTTATCGATAAGTATCACGGCTATGCTCAGTGCTCAAGAAAACCCCAGAATTTCTGTACTATAAGAGTACTAGTGAACTAAGACTCTGGGTTTTCCTCGCCTGACGCACTATCATCATGTCTCATTAACAAACTCTGCATAAATTGTAAATTTACACTTACTGGTTCAAATGGCTCTAAGCATTATAGGACTAAACATCTGAGATCATCAGTCCCCTAGATTTAGAACTACGTAAACCTAACAAAAGGAAATCAGACACAGCCATGCCAGAGGCAGGATTCGAACCCGCGACCGTAGCAGCAGCGCGGATCCGGAATGAAGCGCCTAGAACCTCTCGCCCATAACGGCCGGCTTACACTTATTGTACATAAAGATAACCCGTTAACGTTCTGATACGCCGCTGCCTATAAATCACCGGAAACAGTAAATTAACAACTTTAAAATATTTAGTAGTACGCGTTTTTAGCAACTTACAGTGTAACGACCACAAAAGTACAGAAAACCACATATCAGGCTGAAAGTTATTAGAAGAACTTTAACGAAATATGCTTTGCAAACAGATAGCATGGTGGCGTAGCTACCATAGTGCCATGTGTGTCTACCCTTCAACAGGAAATGCTCACAGCCAGGCTGCTGAGTGCGGTGCAAACGTGTGAAGCAACCAAGCAATCATGCCGCGGAGATGCACTCGTGCTTCCTACAGCCAGCTGAGTGCACTTGAAGGGGTTCGAACTGTGGCCTTCTGAGTGGCAGCATGGTCCTTCCGGAGAATTGACACACAAGTTAGTCGTGCTGCGTCAGTTGTACAACGATGGTGATATCAGTGGTCACACTCTAGGTGAGGTCGTGGACGTCTTCGAGGCACAGAAAACCACCAGGATCGTCGATTGTAAGGGCACCAATGGCAGAGCGTACAGTTACCACAGCACAGATAAGAGGGCTTGTGAGCCTAGACGTACCAACATGTACTGTTGCGAACTGGTTATTAACAGTAAGACTATGGGCACGCATACCTCTCGATCGTCTTCCACTCATGCCACAGCATCGACATGTACGACTCGATTTTTGCCATGAGAGATGGAACGGCTGGGCCGTGGTATGCAGTGATGAAAACAGTTTCCGCGTGCACGCAAGTGATGGTCGTTTGCATGTACGGTGTAGACCTGGTGAGCACTGTCTAGCAGAGGGCATTCGTCCAAGACATACTGGCCCACCCCAGGACTTATCCCCTGAGGTGCGTTAAACTACAACTCTCGTTCACCTTTAGCATTCCTGGAGTGGACGCTAACCAGCGCTCTGTACGTGGAAAATGTTGTTAACCCGCTCCTTTGCCGTTCTTGCAACAGGAGGGTGTTGTGTTGTTCCAGCAGGACAAGGCTTGCCTACGTACTGCGCAGGAGACTCAATGTGCCTTGCAAGACATGCAGCAACTTCCCTGGCCAGCACGATCTCTAGACCTGTCTGAAATCGAGCACGCTTGGGATACGATGGGACAAGAAGTGATTTGTGTGACTTATCAAACATCGATTCTTACATATGTAAGCGAAAAGTTCGAGCAGGCATGGTATAACGTATCCCAGAACAGTATTGGCCGTCTGTATGATCAAGTGGATGCCAGAGTCAGTGGCTGCACCTCCACCCACGGAGGCTACACCAGCATGGGTCGAAACCTGGTACCTCAGAACCGCTTGGGCTATTGATCTGTATGTACTCCACATGCACTGTTGCAACAATAAATCTAGAGTGAAATGGAAACCTCTAAAAAGGTGTACTGATTTCTTTCCAGTCGTGGATTATATATTACTCATCAGCAGACAATTGATCCTTGTACACAGAAACAACGCAAGTGTCATCCAAACGAATTTTTGAAAAGTTGTTTGTAATGTAACACAACAGGATAAAATTTAACGAAATCCAAAATTCCGACCATAACTAAAAATGTGCCACTGTCTCACAAAGTTTGTGCGTCTTCCCGTCAATACAAGAACTTGAATTGTAACATTATTGGAGTATTGTATTTATGAAGATAAGTCAACCTAGGATGAACTGCGATCAGCCGGCCTGGGTGGCCGAGCGGTTCTAGGCGCTACAGTCTGGAACCGCTAGACCGCTATGGTCGCAGGTTCGAATCGTGTCTCAGGCATGGATGTGTGTGATGTCCTTAGGTTAGTTAGGTTTAAGTAGTTCTAGGGGACTGATGACCTGAGAAGTTAAGTCCCATAGTGCTCAGAGCCATTTGAACTATTTTGAACTGCGATCAGTTACGATGAATTGTAATTAATTTATAGAACATCCAACTAAAAACTAAGAATGTCAAAAATATATAAATAAGAGTCCAGTTTGTTATTAATGAAATTCGCACGTAGAAAAGTGACAGAACTTAAGATTCAACAGACTCTAAAGATACAGTATTTATGTGAGTATCTAAAACAAAACTGTATTTATAAACCAATCAACAAAAATAATTAAGATGTTATTATGGACATACATTTCACGTAATTTTGATATGAGAATTGTAATATTTCGACTTGCTAACAGTTTCAGAAACGTCACATTCAACTGTAATGTGAAATTCCATAACCAGTTTTGTAAAAGCATTGAAATCTTGATTGTAAATTCAGTTCATTTCAGAGCAAGAGGAGCGCATATCAGCTGAACAGCTTGTGCAGCATGTCGCTCAATGTAGAGAAAGGCAACGACAAGTAACCATCGTTTTGTGCACCTCTGGGACAAATGCCATTGCAGCCTTAACTTTGTTGTGTGTTGTTTTCATTCTGATCATGCGGAGAGCCAATTCCAAGAGGGAATCGACGGGAGTCCAAATCCCAGTGGACTGGATACTGAGGGTGTAAGATGGGTAGGTGTGTTGATCGAGCGTTAAGTGGAGTGGCCATCCAGTAAGGAATTTTTACGTTTTGCCTCATGTCATGTGTTTTAAGAGGACTAGACCACATCTAAGTTTTCTAATAATAGTAGCAAATATGTCATAAGTACGTACCGACCCAAACGAGTTTAAGAGTAGTTAGAGGTCGACCCGGGGACCAGGTCTTTCTGAAGGGGGGGAATAATGTAGCGGCACCACCTTTTAAGATAAGAAAAAGATTCGGCTCAATATTTCTGAGGGCACAAGTTACAGCCAGGCGTGGGCCTGTTGACAGTAAGTCATGCTTACCAGCAGTTAAGTAGAATGGAGGCCACAGGGCCGTACAGCTGTTGAAAAGAGTAAATGCAGCTGTTTGTGTGGCGCAAGTTACAGGCAGAAGGGGTCTACTGGCCCCAACCTAGGTGTTACGAGTACATGGCTCGGAGTGGTGCGTTAGAAAAACAGAGGCGCACAGCCGCATATAAATAGGTGCCAGTTTTCTAACGAGGGGGATTCGAGTGTGGTGGCTCTCCTGGACATCGGGGCGTATCACACCACTGGCTACATGCAGCAGCAGATGGGGCACCAGCGTTCCAGTCCACGGCAGGTCGCTGCATCGACCCTCTGAGGCCAACGTGGGGTCTGTAGCCAGCAAGCAGCGGGCCATTCCACGGCTCGCTACTGCGGGCAGTCTTGTTGGCTCCCACCACATACCGGAGGCATCCCGAGGCGAGGGCCACAGATATGGCTGTCGGATTGCAGGAGATTGTTGTCGCCTACGATATTAACCACGACGGAGAAGAAGCATGCAGTGGCTCCCAGCGAGCAGCACTGAGGCAACGGGGACGAAGGCCACTGAGTCGGCTGCCGGCGCATCCTGACGTCGTCAGAACACCGCGGCTGTACTTGGCCGGCACGCCACAGTACTTTGCACGGGTCACTGAGGTAGCCCTTCTTCGCCAAGCTGTTTTGCAGACAGCAAAGTGGCATCCTCGGCCTCGCGGGACCCTGTGACACAGACAGAGAGGAACGCGACACTGTGGCTGACAATAATAAAATACTTGAAGTTCACGGCCGAGTTTTAATATGGCGCATCCTGACGGTTTTCATCCACGTCCAACATTCCTCCACCGCACGCCAACATCTACATTTGGCAGTGACAGTCACATGATATACAGGTAGAGGAAATGCTACAGCTCTAGTTACTAACATCAGTGAAGATCGTCAGTTATTTACAAGTTAAGTAGCTGAATTGCAGCTACGAAAGCTGGATAATTTTTAATACAGTTGGAGTAGCTGGGATAAAACAGATATGTTTTATGTTCATGGTTCCTCATGTGCAGTCACTTTACATCTTTGCAGATCATATATCACAGGGCTTCCACGATTAAATATTTTGATACACGACTATGCACCAACTAAGCTTGTGCATCAAAAATACTATCTACTTAGTTGTGATTGTCAACTGCCAGTTGTGCCGAGTATGTTGGCTCACATACCATACTGCAGTCCATGCGTACAAAGACCTGGTAGTGTTCACCACTCTCCATTTACCTGTGTCCATGCATCTACATCACCAGTCATGTGCAAGATCTATGAAACTACACCACCACATTACTAGCACAAGATAAGTGAGTCATTCATGGTTTTCAGTCCGAGCAGATTCACCAACACAGTGCGGATCAATCAGTCCCCTCCATATGCACTATTGCTTGTCATCGTATTTATATGAATGTAAATGTGACTATCTGCAGCACACAGAACCAATTTAGTCAATTTTTCTTCCATTATTTACAACAGATCAGCCTGTACCTGAATTGCATAAGAATTCAGAACATACTTAATAAACTCTATCATCAGGGACATATAACACCACAGAACTGTTAGAATATAGTCAAATATAAAGAAACTAACCTCTGCTCCTGAGGTAATATTTGATTCACACCTTTGCCTGACATTCCTGCTCAACACATTTGCTCTTTCAGTAGAAAAAAAAAAAATGGTTCAAGTGGCTCTGAGCACTATGGGACTCAACTGCTGTGGTCATAAGACCCCTAGAACTTAGAACTACTTAAACCTAACTAACCTAAGGACATCACACACATCCATGCCCGAGGCAGGATTCGAACCTGCGACCGTAGCGGTCGTGCGGTTCCAGACTGTAGCGCCTTTAACCGCTCGGCCCCTCCGGCCGGATCTTTCAGTAGAATATCCAGCAGTATGATGTGATCAGATTTTTGCCTATCCCCAAGGTTGCTACCAGGATTGGACCAAGTTCTGCCTAACTTACATGGCAACAGAGGTAAAAAGCACTAACTAATACCAAATCATCAATAAATATATGCCTATACATACTCATGAACTCAGAAGAATTTAAACACGATCTAAAGACTTCAGTGTTCGCAATTCACGTGTTTACTGGTGAGGATTATAATTTTTGAAGAATTCATTAACACAAGTAAGATAATCATTTGCAGCTACTATCATCCTTACTGCAAAGGAATAGAGCATGCCATTTAATTTATTTGCAAGAAATATAAAAATCTCAAATGTGGGTGAGATATTTTCTCTTACTGTTACATAAAGAACACAAAATCGCTATGTACACAACAGATACAAATAATGTGTTGTGAATCTCTCAGAAATATTCCTTAATAACTAACTGTGGGAAAACACATTATTTAGACAGGAACAAAATTAATCTAGTCGCATATTTAAATACACACGTTTACATTACAATCTCTTCAGATCTTGGTCAGACACATTCATTCAATCTTGGGACTTTCAGGACAACAAAGTAAACAAGCTCCTGGATGACGAATTCTTATGAAAATAAATGGACCTATATATAGTAAGTATCATTATTTATTTATCTTATTTAACAAAGAGGATCTAGTGTGGTTTCTGATTAAAGCATTATCCTCACCCTCAATCTTTTGCATTTTTGACGTTTTACTGGCAAGAACTTTTTGCTTTCGCAAGCTCTTTCTCTTAAAGAAACGACCACTTATCATACCTTTTCATACCAAGAATGCTCATTACTGAGGATTTGTGGGAGTATATTTATCCACTCATGTTTTCTGCAACACCGTTCTCTGTGAGTACAGTTGGTGGATGTAGATTGCTGCCTGTTAATGATCTCTTCAGTCTTATGTAGTTAATCCATGTCGTCTGGCTTTTAATAATCTTTTAAAACGGTCCTATATAGTTAACCCATGTTGTCTGCCTGTCATCACAGTATGTCCTAATAAATGTGTGCATTTTTCTGAACATGTACGCAATGGGATTAGCATCTGGTTGATACTTTGAGGTATAGATCTGCTTACTCATTGGCGTGCCCGAAAATTTTGACAGCAGTAACTGATGAAACTGGTTGTGTTCGCAAACAATAGAGCAAGTGTCCTTCACACTCTTGGAATACACTTCGCTATCAACTTTTGGATTATGGCCACACTGGTAGCACTTTTAATATGATACAGCTTAGGTATTCAGTAAATAAATCAGAAAAGCGATAAAATGCACTAAACCCTCGATCATGCTCTTGGAAGGGATCCAAAGACATATGTTGCCTATACATATATGCCTATACATACTCATGAACTCAGAAGAATTTAAACACGATCTAAAGACTTCAGTGTTCGCAATTCACGTGTTTACTGTGAATAATGATACTTACTATATATAGGTCCATTTATTTTCATAAGAATTCCTCATCCAGGAGCTTGTTTACTTTGTTGTCCTGAAAGTCCCAAGATTGAATGAATGTGTCTGACCAAGATCTGAAGAGATTGTAATGTAAACGTGTGTTTATTGTGAACATATGTTGCAAATAGTTATAACAGTTTCGTGAGCAGAATGATTTGCAATTCATCTTTACAAAATCCAATAGATATTTTGATTTTTTTGACAGGTAGTGCAGAATTTTAGTGCGCTTTGCACCTTTCCTTGTGCATTAGGATGTCACCAATATGTTGCTATCTTGTGTTCACATTTAATGAGATCAAAGTGTCCCCAGCTTTAGTGCGTGTACCATATAAAGTTATTTTCGCAATCTCTGCCAGGACATACACGCACCACCAGTCAGATTGTGACAATAGAACAGAGCACTCTTGACTATGGTATGCTCTTTGGTGAGTTGTGACTCATGTTTTGTAGTAATTGTTGTTTTACAATACTCCATTGAGAATATGCGCTGTGTACCTTGGCCACATGCCTGCACAGGTCTAGGTAATGTATTTATTATGTGCTTTGTCCTTCATCAATAACATTTTTAACTCTGCATGTTGCTCAGTAACTTTCTGGGTTTTGTCCAAACCTTCAGGCTGTCTCAATAGGTGTATGCTACTGTTACCATTTCCTTTTAAGTCGATTACCTTGAAATTGTACTCCTGGAGAGCTAAAGACCGCTTTGCTAAGCGTATGTATAAACGTCTGCATGTCATTAGAAAACTCAGGCCCTGTTGTCACAATACACTTTCAGATGGGTTCCAACCAGGCAGTAATGAAATTTTCGAAGTGCACACACAAATACACGAACCTCCAACTCAGAGGTTCAGAACGTACATGTTCCGTCTACATCCGTTAGCTGGAAATGCCGAGCTTCAGCCCGGTGCGTGATGCATCTGTCAACAGGCAGAAACCAATTTTATCAGGATGATAAAGCATTTTAGAATTTACTAGAGCCTCTTTAATATTTTCAGATGCCCACTGACAGCCCTGAAACCAGTGACACAGCATGTTGTTTCTCGAAAGATTCAGAGATTTTTCTGTATTGCGCAACTGATTTGGTATGAACCCTCGGTAAAAGGATGCGAGTCGTATGAATTCTTTTAATTGCTTCCTTGTACGAGGAGCAGAAAAATTAGCCACTGCAATTATTTTCGACCTGTTCCGTAATATACTACACAATATTATTGAGTGACTGAGAAACTGGATTTGTTGAAGGTCGAACTTAAGGTTTATTCAAGCTGGCAGCTACATCAGCCTGTGAAAACTTATTTAAGATTTTGCAAATTAGATCGATGTCATCTGACCACGCTTAAGTTGTGATCAATTAATCAGATGCAACCACCGTCTCTTTATCTAGGATCTCAGGTGTGATAACAGAGTCAAGCAAAAGTGCAAATTTCTCTAATGCACATTTCAATGAGCAACAATTAATGCTATTATACAAATACAGTTACTGAAGCAAGCATAGTTAAACTACAGTGCTACAGTAAAAGTGCGTTACATAAGAGATTATTCATTGCGCAACTTTCATGTAAAAACTCTAATTCGGCTAAAACAAAGCAAAGGCGTGGAACTACGTACTGCTTTCTGAACTTGAAATCTATTTCAACTTGGTTCAAACACTCTAGGTCCTTGGAACAAGGAAGATATAATTTTTTCATACTATTGTAAATACTATGTAAATTATTAATTATCTCATTGCCAGTAAAAATTATTTTTGTGCTTTTTTTGGAAAATTAAATTTGAATAAGATTGAAATTAACTACAGTTGTAAATTATCGGAAATTATCACTTCTTTGAAAAGTAATACTCTGATTTTCCATAGTAATAATCGTAGTAATATATTAATTACTTTTTCTACTTGTATGAAGGCAGCTAGATGTATTTTCACTTAGCGTGGCAACAATCCTTGACACCATGAAAAATAGATGACTTTTGTGATTTTTTTCTCAAGTAAAAAATACAAAGCTAAATCTGATGATGTAGTATTATTCCTTACGCTTTTGTCTTTAAGAAATCATCTTTATTTCCACTTACGACGCTCCGTGCCACCGTTGAACCAGGTGGAAGGACACCTTGCAGCCGGAACATATGTCATTGATGGGAATTCTCGCACCCCTCTCGTTGGATGGGTAACAAACTATTTTTGTATAAGTCATTTTCAATACATTTTCTGTCACCATACACAGGATAAATGAAAAACTGAAGTGCTAACAAAATGGCGACGTTTTGAAAGAAATGTCATGTTATTTGCCCAAAACATCGAGGCAAAACCGTGCACGGAAAATAGACTTTTGGAGATACCGCAAAACAACCAAGTACGCTGATAGAGCATTCAGTTTAGAATGCTGGTATCAAATTCCTATCAAAATCGCATGTATCGTTCTCCAGTTGTTTCCAGCCATCCTGAAAAATTCTGTTTCGAGAAAAAAAAAACGATTAAAGTTTTGGGTTACATTTTGTGTAGTTCAGTTAAACATTAGCCAGCGATCCTTGAACAACACATCAATCTTTCCACATCAAAACGAAGTCCTCATCTTCTTCGTGACCACTGTGGTCCTGCGGGCCCTTTTGGCAGCTTCTGTCATTAGCAGCTCTGCTCACTCGATACACTGTTCGTCCGCTTTTGTGCAGAAGTTGTTAGAGGCGACGTCAACTTTTTTTCCCGCTATAAATGTTTCTCAGAGACACTGTAACTCGATAAACGAATTTTGGTGAACTTCGGATGAACACTACTACAAAGTAGACTTTCCAACGAACATTGTAGAAAAAAAAAATCGATTTTCTGAAGTTTTCAAAGAGGACTACCCACTTAAGGGAACTTTTATCTGTTACCTTCGTGCTCCCGTCTATCGTCGGGACTGGGGAGTAGAACGAGCACTGTAGTCTGTGGTCACGTTGTAGCCAATGGTCAGCGTCAAGTTTTTTATTTAATTTAACTGACTAGTTCTGAAACTGAAGCTGCTATACGCTTGATCATGAACCAAAGGCGATACCATATCACTTCCAGCCAAACGTACCAGCACATGAAACATAAATGAAATTAGTGTGCCGGGCTTCTTATCGATACAAATCGCTATATGAAAGGGTTATACTTCTCATTGATTTTTAATGATCGGCAATGTCCTGAGACTTTTAAGCAGAGCACACTAATTCAACCGCGGCAGTACAATTTCATAATTACGCAAAATTCCGAGCTAGGCATGATTAACAAAATACGTCCTTCTGCCAAGGAGGACAATGCAGGCAAGGCGAATTTCCATTCTCTGAGATCAGAGATCTACATCCAGGTGGCATAGAGGTCACTGGCCCCCATCCATCAAACTACTACTATGAGTCGTACATGATGGATAAAATATATAGGTATATTGCAGTAAATAAAAAAAGCTACGATGTCAGAAAACTGTAATGCACAGGGTCGACGCTTGCTACCGAAGTTTTAAATTGACACTCGCAAGGGGAGGCCGCCAATTGTGAAATTCAGATTCGATTCATACTGCGCATAATAAAAGCTCATGGCCAGAGGTGTAATGTGGCAAAGCACCAAGATGCACTTCTCAGCCGTTGTCGAGAAAATCGACAGTTAAAAGAAACCGATGCGGTGAAATACTCTCTACGATTAATAATTTTTTGCAGCGTCGTGGCGCAGCGGTAAGCGCTCGGGTTCGTAATCCGAAGGTCGCCGGATCGAATCTCGCACCATGCAACCCTTTTTTTGTATTTGTTTTTTGTAATATATATATATATATATATATATATATATATATATATATATATATATATATAATTCCCGGCAATCAGTTGCAACAATTATGCATATAATAAGTTGTTGAAAGTCGTTTGTCGTGCAAAAACTGGCGACTTCGAACATCATTATGTTTTCCGCAAACAAAGTTGTATTTCACAAATGTTATTAATTGTCTTCATAATGTTAAGCACGTATAGTTAACGGAAGACGTAGAAACGGTATTCCGAAACTAATACGTGTAGCGTAAGTCAAACGTTCGAATTAGAATAGAGACCCCACGAAAACATACTTGCTGCGGCATGTATGAAATATAAACGCCGTTACTCGCTCGTTACACTTGAAGGACAGATGTTGAATGGGCCGAAACGAGCCGCCGCATAACAGCGTAGTTGCCTGCTAACTTCGAAAGAAGGTAGATGCGGTCCCTAGCGCAGCTTATAACATCGTCGAAAATCAGTGCGGACGGGAGAGCTTTGGTACATCCTGTTAAAAAAACGGAAAAATGGAGGCGGTACAATTGGAGAGCGATCCGCCTTCACCAGTATGCATAAGCAATTCATTAGTAGTAGTATATATATATATATATATATATATATATATATATATATATTTGAATTGCAAAAAACTAATAATAAAAAAAAATTGCATGGCGCGAGATTCGATCCGGCGATCTTCAGATTACGAACCCGAGCGCTTACCGCTGCGCCACGACGCTGTAGAAAATTATAAATCGTAGAGAGTATTTCACCGCAACGGTTTCTTTTAACTGTCGATTTTCTCGACAACGGCTGAGAAGTGCATCTTGGTGCTTTGCCACATTACACCTCTGGCCATGAGCTTTTCTTATGCGCAGTATGAATCGAATCTGAATTTCACAATTGGCGTCCTCCCCTTGTCAGTGTAAATTGATGTAATCCGTTAATGTTCTCTTACATTATTGGCGACCAGTCACCGGAAACAGTACGTTAACAATGTTAGAATATGTAGGAGTATGCGTTCTGAACATCCGACAGTGGAACGACCACAAAACTAGTAGAAAAGCACATACTAGGCTACACTGCTCGACAAAAAAGTCAGACGGAGACGGAAAAAAGTGAAACTTCACGGACTGAGAGAGTAGGTGACGTTATTGTACCAATTACAAACTCGAGACAAACATACAAAGCATTTGGCAGAATGAGCCCAGTTATCAGTTTGAGGTTGCACTCCCTCTGGCTTGGATGTGCGCACAGATACTGTTGGGAAACATGTCATAAAGCCGTTGTGTCCTTTCCTGACGCAAGCTGGCTCACAACTGTGGTAACTGGTGCCTTATCTGTCTTTGTTGGGGTCCGATCTGGGGATCGGGAGTATCTTAACATCACGCTGGCAGTTCGTAGAGACAAGTGAGATGTATGGACGAACATTGTCCTGTTGAAAAATGGCACCACGAACTATCGCATGAGAGGTGACACGTGAGCTCGCAGGATGTCGGTGACGTGCTGTCGTAGTGTGAGAGATCTCTGTGTCATGCTTCAGCTGATGTCATACCCGATGGCTCCTCAAACCCGTGAAGCCAGGAGTAACAGCCCTGCGCCTCTCCAAAACAAGGGAAGAACAGGACGTCTCCCAAGGTCGCTGCCATATTCACCGATGATGGCCATCTGGCGTAGCGCTGAACACAGTACCGTAAATATCTCCCCGGTAGCGCCATGGAGAAAATCTGATAGCAGGACAACATGAAACATTCGGAAAACAGTATGAAACGAAGTCACTGACAAACTTCCTGGAAGAAACTAGCTTAGACATGTTATCTGAACAAAGCAGAGGTAGGAAAAATGTGTTACTATAATTTTTCCTTTGGAATCGGGCGATATTAGGGTTTAGACAGATTGAGATCAGTAGTGCGTGACGTCATCCCTGTCAGGTTTTACAGTTTCATCAGCACACGACTGATCCTTGTACAAAGATAACATACTCGTCCGATCCAAAAGAGTTTCTGAAAACCTGTTCGTGGTCACACATGCGAAGTCACTGTACGTCTTTGTTAATCACCTATCACAGAGATTTGCCAATTAAATAGTTTCGAAGCTGTGAATGTATGCTTTCCCGGCGTATACAGCTGGCGAAGAGTTCTCGGGCTTCCAGCCGGGTGGCGGTGTCTTCAAACTGCGACGTTTCGAAGAGTGACATACTCATCATCTTCTGGCGAAGTGCCGAGACTTCGCGGATGCCGGTCCCTTTATACCTGCGGTGTGCCCCCCCACAACCCGGCCGCGGGAGGCTGGGTCCAGCGGAACCGCCGGGCGGGGTGGAGGGGGAACGGGTGAGCCGTTCGTGTCTCCGTCAGAGCATTCTGATCGCGTCTCGTGAGCTGGACGTTTCTTGTTGCGTTCCTGGCGTATTGCGGCTAATGCTGGATTCCAGGCCGAGCTCAGTTGATAACCTTCGTCCCTGTTCACAAGATTTAATGACGCTATCCCAATAGCTCCCGGCTCGGCACAGCACCCTGGTGTTTTCGAAATCAAAGGTGTGGTTTTCTTTGATGCTATGTTCAGCTATAGCAGATTTCTCTATCTGTCCAAGTCGAACATGCCTGATGTGTTCCTCGCACCTTTTAGAGATGCAGCGCTGCGTTTGACCGATGTACTGCACACCACATTCGCAGGCAATGTCGTATATACCAGGTGTGTTTAGTTTGAGTGGGTCTTTAGCTGAGCCCATCAGCTCTTTCGTCTTCGGCGGTGGTCGGAAGACGGTATTTATGCTTGCTTTTCTTAATAGCCTCCCGATTTTGGCTGATGTGGGCCCCAAATATGGAAGAAAGGCGAGTCTCTTGTTAACTTCCTCTTCCTCTTCCTGAAATTTTCAGACATCCTGTGAAAACGAAGAAAACCGAACGTATTTTACTGCGAGCAGGGATGGCCATTGAACGGGAACGCATTCACTACACACGGCAAGAACTGGACAAGAATGCACGCATCCTGATCGCATGTCACCTGAAAATGACAGAAGCATTACCGGCACACACTTGGGAGTGGGTTGACTACAGCTCTCACGCCGACAGTGAGGTGCAGAAACGACATGTTGCCGCAAAACAGATCAACAAATTCGGCAGACTCTCTGGAGCTCAGTCGACCCAGAAGGTGACAAATAGCACCAGAGCTATTGTAAATTTGACAGATAAGGTGTTAGATGCAGCCACAACTTCTGACCTCACGAAAGGGTTGAACTTTGCACCTGTACCAAGGACCATACCGAAACGGGACATCATGAGCAGCGTAGAGGAAGCAATCCGGGGCCTACCCAAGGAGGAAGCTGAGCAGATCCGAAGGGAGACCTGCAGGATCATCGACAAGTCACGACTCCCTAAAGCTAACATTACTGCGCAGGAGCGAGAGGCTTTCCGCGCACTGAGGGGTGATGCTGACATCATGGTCCTCTCAGCAGACAAGGGAAATGCGACGGTGCTGATTCGCACAGTCGACTACCAACAGAAAATCTGCTCTCTGCTGCAAGACCCAGCCTACAGGAAGCTCAACAAGGACCCTACATCGACGATGACCAGGAAAACTGTGGCGCTACGGAAGGACTCAGATCTACCAGAGGCAGTGCAGAAACGGCTGTATCCCAGAGCGCCAACGACACCGCGCCTGTATGGGTTGCCCAAGATTCACAAAGATGGGGTGCCTCTACGGCCGATTCTGGACACTATCAACTCGCACGGTTATGGACTGGCCAAATACCTGGCGACACTATTGAAACCACTGGTGGGACACTGCAGTCATCACGTGAAAAACTCCGCAGATTTCGTTAGAAAACTGAAGGACATCCGAATACAGAGTGATGACCTACTCGTGAGCTTCGACGTCACCTCCTTGTTCACGAAAGTACCGCTACAAGACGCCTTGGCGCTCCTTAATCAGCACTTCGAGCCTGAAACAGTGAAGCTCTTTGAATATTCACTTACGACCACCTACTTCAAGTGCAATGGAGAGCATTATGAACAAGTGGATGGAGTGGCCATGGGATCTCCCCTTGCTCCAGGGATCGCGAATCTTTATATGGAACACTTTGAGGAGGTGGCACTACAAACTGCTCACCGTAAACCAAGGCACTTCTTCTGCTATGTGGACGACACTTTCGTGATTTGGCAGCATGGCAGGCAGGCACTGGAGGAGTTTATGGACCACCTAAACGGCATACATAAGAATATCACCTTCACGATGGAAGTAGAAGAGAATGGCTGTATTCCATTCCTGGACATACTGATCAGGAAGAAAGCGGATGGCACGCTGGTCCATTCAGTATATAGAAAAAAGACGCACACAGACCTGTACCTCCATGCAACCAGCTGCCACCATCCGGCGCAACGCCAGTCAGTACTGACCACCGTGGTACATAGGGCGCACGTCATTTGTGACAAACAAAAGCCTCTCAGACGAATTACACCACCTAAGAGAGGTATTTCGGAAAAACGGGTACAGTGAAACACAGATTGGCAGGGCTTTCAAGAGGAGACAGGCTGACAAATTTCAGGAAGAGGAAGAGGAAGTTAACAAGAGACTCGCCTTTCTTCCATATTTGGGGCCCACATCAGCCAAAATCGGGAGGATATTAAGAAAAGCAAGCATAAATACCGTCTTCCGACCACCGCCGAAGACGAAAGAGCTGATGGGCTCAGCTAAAGACCCACTCAAACTAAACACACCTGGTGTATACAACATTGCCTGCGAATGTGGTGTGCAGTACATCGGTCAAACGCAGCGCTGCATCTCTAAAAGGTGCGAGGAACACATCAGGCATGTTCGACTTGGACAGATAGAGAAATCTGCTATAGCTGAACATAGCATCAAAGAAAACCACACCTTTGATTTCGAAAACACCAGGGTGCTGTGCCGAGCCGGGAGCTATTGGGATAGCGTCATTAAAGAATCAATAGAAATACGGGTCCACGAGAATCTTGTGAACAGGGACGAAGGCTATCAACTGAGCGCGGCCTGGAATCCAGCATTAGCCGCAGTGCGCCAGGAACGCAACAAGAACCGTCCAGCTCACGAGACGCGATCAGAATGCTCTGACGGAGACACGAACGGCGCACCCGCTTACCCCTCCGCCCCGCCCGCCGACTGCTCTGGACCCAGCCTCCCGCGGCCAGGTGGTGGGGGCCACACCGCAGGTATAAAGGGACCGGCTACCGCAAAGTCTCGGCACTTTGCCAGAAGATGATGAGTATGTCACTCGTCGAAACGTCGCAGTTTGGAGACACCGCCACCCGGCTGGAAGCCCGAGAACTCTTCGCCAGTTTCGAATCTGGCTAAACACCAACAAACCTTCTGCATCAACAACTTCCTTTATTACTAACATTCCGAGAGCATACGTTCCAGCAAGAGTTGGGCAATGTCATATACTACTCGTATTTGCGCTCACCTACTTTTCGCGAAATGACCACGCTGCAAAACTAGAAAGACGCTACAGTCATTGTCCACATGCACGATTAGAACAGTAAAGTTGATGAATGATAGCGGTACCAGACACACCGGCTTCCCCGAACCAGGAAATGGCTTACCGAGTATATACACTCCTGGAAATGGAAAAAAGAACACATTGACACCGGTGTGTCAGACCCACCATACTTGCTCCGGACAGTGCGAGAGGGCTGTACAAGCAATGATCACACGCACGGCACAGCGGACACACCAGGAACCGCGGTGTTGGCCGTCGAATGGCGCTAGCTGCGCAGCATTTGTGCACCGCCGCCGTCAGTGTCAGCCAGTTTGCCGTGGCATACGGAGCTCCATCGCAGTCTTTAACACTGGTAGCATGCCGCGACAGCGTGGACGTGAACTGTATGTGCAGTTGACAGACTTTGAGCGAGGGCGTATAGTGGGCATGTGGGAGGCCGGGTGGACGTACCGCCGAATTGCTCAACACGTGGGGCGTGAGGTCTCCACAGTACATCGATGTTGTCGCCAGTGGTCGGCGGAAGGTGCACGTGCCCGTCGACCTGGGACCGGATCGCAGCGACGCACGGATGCACGCCAAGACCGTAGGATCCTACGCAGTGCCGTATGGGACCGCACCGCCACTTCCCAGCAAATTAGGGACACTGTTGCTCCTGGGGTATCGGCGAGGACCATTCGCAACCGTCTCCATGAAGCTGGGCTACGGTCCCGCACACCGTTAGGCCGTCTTCCGCTCACGCCCCAACATCGTGCAGCCCGCCTCCAGTGGTGTCGCGACAGGCGTGAATGGAGGGACGAATGGAGACGTGTCGTCTTCAGCGATGAGAGTCGCTTCTGCCTTGGTGCCAATGATGGTCGTATGCGTGTTTGGCGCCGTGCAGGTGAGCGCCACAATCAGGACTGCATACGACCGAGGCACACAAGGCCAACACCCGGCATCATGGTGTGGGGAGCGATCTCCTACACTGGCCGTACACCACTGGTGATCGTCGAGGGGACACTGAATAGTGCACGGTACATCCAAACCGTCATCGAACCCATCGTTCTACCATTCCTAGACCGGCAAGGGAACTTGCTGTTCCAACAGGACAATGCACGTCCGCATGTATCCCGTGCCACCCAACGTGCTCTAGAAGGTGTAAGTCAACTACCCTGGCCAGCAAGATCTCCGGATCTGTCCCCCATTGAGCATGTTTGGGACTGGATGAAGCGTCGTCTCACGCGGTCTGCACGTCCAGCACGAACGCTGGTCCAACTGAGGCGCCAGGTGGAAATGGCATGGCAAGCCGTTCCACAGGACTACATCCAGCATCTCTACGATCGTCTCCATGGGAGAATAGCAGCCTGCATTGCTGCGAAAGGTGGATATACACTGTACTAGTGCCGACATTGTGCATGCTCTGTTGCCTGTGTCTATGTGCCTGTGGTTCTGTCAGTGTGATCATGTGATGTATCTGACCCCAGGAATGTGTCAATAAAGTTTCCCCTTCCTGGGACAATGAATTCACGGTGTTCTTATTTCAATTTCCAGGAGTGTATGATAGTTAGGCAGTAGGTGAGAAAAATTGGGTTTCATGGTCGAGCGGCTGCTCATAAGCCACACATCACGCCGATAAATGCCAAAGGACGCCTCGCATGGTGTAAGGCGCGTAAATATTGGACGATTAAGCAGTGGAAAAACTTTTAGCGGCGTGACGAATCACGGTGCGCAATGTGGCGATCCGATGGCAGGGTGTGGGTAGGTGAATTACCGGTGAACGTCGTCTGCCAGCATGTGTAATGCCAACAGTAAAATTCGGTGGCAGTGGTGTTATGGCGTGATTTTCATGGAGGGGGCTTGCACCTCTTGTTGTTTTGCATGGCACTATCACAGCATAGGCCTACATTGATATTTTAAGCACCCTCTTGCTCCCCACTGTTGAAGAGCAATTCGGAGATGGCGATTGCTTCTTTCAACACGATCGAGCAACTGTTCATAAGCCACGGCCTGTGGCGGAGTGGTTACACGACAATAACATCCCTGTAATGGACAGGCCTGCACAGAGTCCTGACCCGAATCCTATAGAGCACTTTTGGGATGTTTTAGAACGTCAACTTCGTGCCAGGCCTCACCGACCGACATCGACACCTCTCTTCAGTGCAGCACTCCGCGAATAATGGGCTGCCATTCCCCAAGATATCTTCCAGCACCTGACTGAACGTATGCCTGCGAGAGCGGAAGCTGTCATCAAGGCTACACCATATTGAATTCCAGCATTACTAATGGAGGGCGCCACGAACTTGTAACTCATTTTCAGCCAGGTGTCCGGATACCTTTGATCACATAGTGCATATAGGTGGAGAGCGTAACTTTAAATAACATCCGAACTCTAATTCTTTAAACATTATGTTGAAATTCTTCATACTTAAACTTTCGTGTATTACTGTGAGATGCGAATGTGAAACTAGTCAGCAGATAAATAAATGCATGCGGAAGATTTCTTGAAAACAACAGCTGGTGTAGATTGTCATACCAAGCCAACGGTCCATCATCCAAAACATGGATTCGAGCTCGATGTGGTTTCTTTCTCTTTTTCACAAATACAACGTATCGGATATAGTATAGGAGTAAAAGCACAAGGCAAAGCGATACCAATGTTAATATTGCAGATAACAATGATATTGTGGTTAGAAGTATATAAGGAAGGAAAAGATGGAAGAATGGTTACAGATAGTATTATGACGAATTAAGTGATTAGTTAACTCTTTCACTACCAGTTCCATTTTTTTCGGAGTGAAATACATTACTATATGGCTATTTTAGGTAATATCGTAATCGTAAGCAGCAATGTAAAAAAAATGTTGCCCGCCATTTCGTTTTATAATGCAGCGAGGGGTGAGACAGAAGAGACTATTCATAAGTACCTCCAGGATTTCAGGAGATAAGTACACAAAAACTACAAGGAATGTAAAAAACAGACGCATATCAGCGGATAAGCATCTCTCCAAGTTTTTAACTCACATTACAGGTATTCAATATAGGCACAGTGCGTGCAATTAATTGATATGTATTGTCCAGAAAAATGCAACAACAGCTCACTTCGCAAATATGTACATGGTGTTGCGTATTTGAAGATACCAAACAATTCAGTGTTACAATACGGAATGGAGTGGATCAGAGGGTTAAGAATGAAATTGGAAGGCACACAACCTACTGGTGCAAGCTGTAATTATAAGAATTCTGAAAGCCACTAAGAGGATTCCATAAAATGCAGCAAATTCTCACTGCTTCTCTGAAACCTGTCATGGGGCACATGGCACATACGTCCATGAAAAGGGCATACAGCAAGGTGGTTGGGGAGTGGTAGGACCAAGGCATCAAATAAACACCTCTGGCACCATACAAAGTATAATAAGTAATCCATTACAGGACAAAATAACAAATAAAGACCAGTAGATGCCCAGTTTATCTAGTTTTGGAACGTACGAATGCAATGATGTGAATGTAGGCAGGATTCCACACAGGCACCAGTTTACAATGCTGGATGCGGTGTTGTACGTGGTCTGGCGTAGTAGCGCAATGACTGGAACACCTAAAGCATAAACTGAAACGCATTTAACAAAAATACAGTAATTATTTCACAAAGTGGGAGCCTCTTCAAGTTTTCAATATTACACATTACAGTGACCGCAGATAGAAATATACACTGCCAGAAAATAATTAGTGCACCCAGAAAGATGACATCGATTTTAATCTGATGACGGCATGGCCACATGGTGGATAGTAGATGTACTGATAATTGTTTCAACGCCGTCCTTCAACAGATAGCGTAGTGGCATACCTACAGAGCGCCGGCCGAAGTGGCCGTGCGGTTAAAGGCGCTGCAGTCTGGAACCGCAAGACCGCTACGGTCGCAGGTTCGAATCCTGCCTCGGGCATGGATGTTTGTGATGTCCTTAGGTTAGTTAGATTTAACTAGTTATAAGTTCTAGGGGACTAATGACCTCAGCAGTTGAGTCCCATAGTGCTCAGAGCCATACCTACAGAGCGCCATCTGTATGTGATCTTTAAGGACTGTTCACAGCCACAAGGCTCAGTGTGCTGGTGTGAAGCAAGCACAAGCAGGTAACCACGCCACGGAGACACACTCGTGCTTCCAAGTGAGGTTGAAAGGGGTCGTATTGTGGTCTTCTGATAGGCGACATGGTTCTTTTGTAGAACTGCCACTCTAGCTGGCTGGACGTTCTTCGTCAGTTGTGCAACGATGCTGGTATCAGTGGTCACGTGAACATTCTCACACTTCTAAACGAGGTTCTGGACGTCCACGCGGCACAGACGCCTGCTAGGATCGTCGTAGTGGAAGGGCAGCAGTGGCAGGTCGTAAAACTACCACAGCACAGTTATGAGGGTTTGTGAGCCCAGACGTGCCAACACGAACTGTTGCGAACCGGTTATTGGCAGTGGGACTACGGGCACGCACACCTCCAGCCCGTCTTCCACTCACGCCACAGTATCGTCGTGCACGGCTTGACTGGTGCAGTCGGAGGATCACACGGAAGATGGACCGGCGCGGTGTGGTCTTCAGCGATCAAAGTAGGTTCTGCCTTACGAGAGTGGTGGACGTTCGTGCGTACGACGTAGGCCTGGTGTGCGGTCTCATAGTGCATTCGTCCAAGACACACTGGCTCACCCTAGGCCTTGTGGTCCAGGGTGCGATAGTCTACAGCTCTCGTTCACCTTTGCTGTTTCTGGAGGTTACACTAACCAGCGCTCTGAATGTGCAGAATGTTGTTAGATTCATTCTTTTGCCGTTCTTGCAACAGGAACGTGATGTGTTGTTCTAACAGGATAATGCTCACCCACACACTGCCCGTGAAACTAAACATGCTCTACAAGGCGTGCAGCAACTTCCTTGGCCAGCACTGTCTCCGATCTTGTCTCCAGTCGAGCGTGTCTAGGATACGATGGGACGAGAAGTGACTCGCGCGACTCGTCACCAATATTTCTTAAGCTGTCTGTCGTTTATCTCAAGTAAGTCAGTGAACAGGTCGCACAGGCGTGGAATGTGATAGTCCAGGACAGTATTCACCATCTCTACGATCTACTGGATGCCAGAGTCAAGAAATGCATTGCTGCCCATGGAGGCCACGCTGTGGTGTTTCAGCAAGGGTAGATAACTTGTATCTCAGAACCGCTTATGTTATTGATCTGTAAATGTACTCATTTCATGTACTCCTTATGCACTGTTCAACAATTAACCTCGAGGGGATTGGTAACCTCTAAAACAGTGTGCTAATTTTTTTAGGCACTTTATTTAGAATAACCTTTCACGATGCGCTCTATGCGGCGCCACATGCGAAGCCGTTGCTAAGTAACAGTCAAAGGGTATAACCACGCGCAATACCGATACGAGCAACATGGCTTCGATCCGTAGTAGTAGGCAGATGGTTTAAAAAGACAGGCTGGCTGCGGTTCCTTCTTCAGTGTGAGCTCGATGTCGATGGGACTATAATTGTTGAGAGCATTGCAAGTGAAAGGCAAGGGCCTGGCTTCCACTCCACGTCTGAAAAACAGTTTTAATTTGACAGGAAGTTTCAAACAGCTCATACTCCGCTGTGGGGGTGAAAGATTCGTAAAATGGAATTACTCAACCTATGGCAAATGTGCGAGGCCTGTACCTCTTCCCAGTGCAGGGGCTTCACATATCTGGGATTCCTCGACGACCAATTATTACACCGGAAGACGCAGTTAGGCCACGCAGATTTAGCCTTTCCGTGGTCTCCCTATATCGCTTAAGGCAAATACTGGAAAGTTTCCTTTGAAAAGAACAGATCCACATCCTTTCACAATTCGAGATAGTCTCTAATGGTCTTGTCGTTGACGAGACAACGAACACTAATATTCCTTCTAATTAACAGATTCCGCCGGCCACTGTGGCCGAGCGGTTCTAGGTGCTTCAGTCCGGAACCACGTTGCTGCTACGGTCGCAGGTTCGAATCCTGCCTCGGAAGTGTATGTGTGTGATGTCCTTAGGTTAGTTAAGTTTAAGTAGTTCTAAGTCTAGGGGACTGATGACCTCAGATGTTAAGTCCCACAGTGCTTATAGCCATTTGAACCATTTTGAATTAACAGATTCCATAACAGATGGGTACCAAGATCCGTACCAGTTTCTTGACCTTCACATTCTTCGGAACTAAACCCATTAGACTTTTATTAGTATGGGCATTCGAAAGCTCATTTTTATCTAATCCAGGTGCAATATAGAGAACGTCTTCGTAACCATGTTGTGGAAGACTCCGAAACAATAAGCAGTTTGGGTTGAAGGTGGTTTAACAATTTCTTCTACCATCGTGAATTACGCTGTCTGTCGTTTATATAAAGCAAATCAGTGAACAAGAAATACATTCGTTTTAATAACCCAGGGTGTATTCCTTTGCAAATTGTAACGATAAAAGCCTCTAGTACAGTTATTTAACTAAAGATTCTAGGGTATTGGATTCTGTCGGGTTTTCTTGGCACTGAACACGGAGGTAGTCAGTATTGGACGATAGTAGCCTACAGGTCAAAGCCTCCCTGTTTACATTCCCGGAAGTTGCCTCAGGGAAGTAAGAATATAGCCGCCGTTGTACGTCAAGGTTCAAATGGCTCTGAGACTATGGTACTTAACAACTGAGGTCATCAGTCCCCTAGAACTTAGAACTACTTAAACCTAACTAACGTAAGGACATCACACACATCCATGCCCGAGGCAGGATTCGAACCTGCAACAGTAGCAGTCGCGCGGTTCTGGACTGAAGCTCCTAGAACCGCTTGGCCACCGCGGTCGGCTGTACATCAAGGAGCGGTAAGAACACCTAACGGTGCTCCCGGGGGTGGCTGGTTCAGAATGATAGCCAATGACTGTCCCAGCAAATTGGAAAACATAGTTAATAGGAAAACACTGATAATTAGGCTCATACACAATAATTACAATTACAGTATATAAAAGAAAAAATTAACTTTTAAGATCGAGGCTGTGCCAAGAAAACACATAAATTTAATGTAACAAAATACTGATAAATAATATATAAATGAACACCCAGTAATTTGCTCGTTCTTCTGAGGAAGAACGTACCTAGCAGAACATGTAACTGGCGCAAAACCATAATTTCGTTTAGCGCAGTGGGCGAGTGCAAGTCTTTGAATTGGACGTTCCGTTGGCGACATTCTTGTTTCTAAACTGCCAAGTTATCCAGCTGGGGAAAGGGAGGCTACGGTTCAACGTGAAATCCTGGCGACTCCTCACTTCACTGAGAAGCGGAGGCTAGTTTAGAGCCAGACTGAGAATTTGCGCGGTCCGACCGGTATTCAGTCCCTCGACCTCTCCTTGTCAAGACATGCATTTTATCACTAGATCACCAAACCGGACATATGCTGATAACGCGCTCTCATTGCAGTAGACACGAAGTACAGTTAACTTCTCATGTCGGTTTGGTGGTATTCACATCTACTGAAGACTTGGTGGACCTCATATGAAATGAATACTATTGGTATGTACACTCAGATCTTAGCTATGGAATTCTTTATTGGGGAACAAATGCACAAAATATGAAGGCAATTTTCAAACTCCATAAAGGAGCCATAAGAATAATAACCAAAAATAGTAGTTGAGCTAATTGCAAAGATCTGTTCAAAACACTGGGGATTTTAACTGCTCCATATGAATACATTACCTAGTCAGTTGTACACATCAAAAATAGCATTGGTAACTACTGCACAAACAGCTCTATCCATAACCCTGGAACAAGAGCTAGACTCAACTTACAGTTACCAAGAAAAAATGAACATAAAACAGCATTTTTTACCAAGGAATAAAATTGCACAATAAATTAACAAAAGAGATTAAAGAAATTGCAAAAATATACAGCTATAAAGTACCTGTTGTGCAATACATTTTATACAGTGAAGGATTACTTAGATAAAACAGAGTAGGGATTTGGTAAAAAAAAGTTATACAAATAAATAATAATAATGATTATAAAACATCCAACATTCCACATAGCACCTTTCCTTCTTTCTTCCTTTTCTAGAAATGCCGCAAAGCTATGCATAGCACAACACTAACACCTCTTCCTCTTTCTCAACTCAGCATCTCACTCACTATAGAGGGATGATCACTCAGTTTTGCAGGATGGGAAATGGAAGTTGCGGTACAGAAAATGGCCCAGAGATCACCAGTGTGTGTGTGTGTGTGTGTGTGTGTTTTTGTGTGTGTAGTGAGTGAAGTGTTATGAAACAATGTATGTATAGTGTGTGCAGTGGCTGATAGAGATACATGAGTGAACAGTGTGGCTTTACATTATTTAATAATTTATTTGTAAAAAAAGTATTGTATACCAGGAGAAAATCTAATAATTGCCTCGAACTGGAAGTCTGTAAATGTATGTGTATACGAATTAGGTTATTTTAAATTGGTCTAAAATTGTAAATACTTTGACATGTCTTATTTCCTTGTAAAAAGATACCTATGGATGAATAAAGCTACTACTACTACTACTACTAGGTGGAGTCATATAGCGTGCCAGTAACAGGTAAACGTGTTAGATTTCATTTCTGCCTGCACAGCTCAAACCCGAATTACGTACTATATGTTGTTACCAGTAACGTATTAAACGCTGTAATACAATTATAATGCTATACAAAAAGCTTTAGCAACATAAATGTTATTTGATCACATGTTCTGTTGGAGTGTTCACACTCACGGCAACATGCTTATAATATATTAATACTGATGAACCTGTCGTATTTTCATCCATAAATTTCACAAAGATTTAAAGTCGCTTCCTTTGTTTCAGAAAGGCGTCCACAATTCAGCAATACACATTTTCAACAACAAGCCAACAGCCGTAAAAAATTTAACTAATAACAAAGTTCAATTTGTGAAAAGCATAAAGGATTTATTAGTGACCAACTGATGAATTTCTTAGCAGAAACCGAGCGAAGTGGCGCATTCGGGAGGACGACGACTCGAATCCACGTCTGGCCATCCTGATTTAGTTTTCCCGTGATTTTCCTAAATTGCTTCAGGGAAATACTGGAACGGTTCCTTTGAAAGGGCACGGCCGACTTCCTACCCCATCCTTCCATAATCTGATGGGACCGATGTCCTCACTGTTTGGTCCCTTCCCCCAAATTAACCAACCAACCATCTTAGCAGAACTGACTGATGTGTGTATGTTATTAATAATAATATTGCATATAATCTTAATAACATTGTATATGATCTTACTTCTGTACTCATTTTGTGCAGTAATGCGATCATTGCAAATAAGTATTGAAAAATGTTTTGATTTAATTTTTTTATGACGACACTTGGCTGCAGTAGCCTAAGGTTTATCGTATACACCTAAGTTATTGAACATTTAGTAATTAGTGACAAGTTTTATATCTTTTTAAATGTAAATACGCTTAGGACATTGTTTTTTTTTTTTCAAAATGGTTCAAATGGCTCTGAGCACTATGGGACTTAACATCTGTGGTCATCAGTCCCCTAGAACTTAGAACTACTTAAACCTAACTAACCTAAGGACATCACACACGTACATGCCCGAGGCAGGATTCGAACCTGCGACTGTAGCAGTCCCGCGGTTCCGGACTGAGAGCCTAGAACCGCTAGACCACCGCGGCCGGCGTTTTGTTTTTTGACTGATTCTACATCCACAAGGGCAGTTTCATTTGGGATCCATGGAAGGTACATTAGCATATCTGTTCTTATTTCGTAAATGTTTATTGTGTATTCTTGTTTTATGACAAATTCCTCATCCCAGAGGATATCCTCACTTCGGATCAACTGAACGAAAGGTACACCTAAGACCTAAGAACTAAGACTCTAGTTGGAAACAATCCAGGCCTGGTGATTGTTTGGCAGCCCTTTTGAGAAGGGCATCTTTAATGTCATTGGTTTGATTGGGAGTGTTGACAACACTGTAGCCTCTCCATTGAGAACACCTGTGTCAGTGAATGGAGGACTTCATCTGTCTCTGAGATGTCTTCATCCTCTGCTTTATAGTGTACTGTACCACAAATGCATCTGCAGTATCCTTTTAGGCTGTGAAGCGTCGGTCATCCGGTATTTAGAGGGCATGTACCAACATTCTCCAATCTAGTGCTGACAACAAGCACATATAGGTGTGCCAACCAGACAGCGTAGTGTGAGCGTGATGATCTTCACCTGTGAGGACGGGTCGTGAGTTGTGTTTGGGTAGCTCAGTCGGTAGAGCACTTGCCCACGAAAGGCAAAGATCCTGAGTTCTAGCCTCGGTCTGGCATACAGTTTTAGTCTGCCACGAAGCACACACTCCGCTGCAGAGTGAAAATTTCATTCTGGATCTTCACCTTTATCCGCCTCAGATCCACCTTACATTCATCAGATGCCGCTTGGGTGGGGATCTCCCGTAGCAGCATGAAATAGTACTCCATTGTTTAGTGATGCCAACGCATTTTCTTGCGACCGTATTGGATTAGAGTACGTAGAAAGGCGGACTTGAACCATTCGAGCCACCAACTAAGTGTGGACAGATACGATGGTAGGTACCCCTCACATTCCCTCCGTTCCTCTGTTATCAACTGCCGGCACTCTGGTTTGATGAGGAGCGAAATATTCAATTTCCACAAGCCCCGTCCACGCCACACCTTCTACCGTGGTGAAGATAATGTGCAGACATAATCAACGTGGTCGGCGAATCCCAACCATATCTCTGCGTCAAGCGTCATTGCCATGAGTCCTTGGAGATGTAGGCACCATCAACGTGGCTCACTGAGTGGCTGGTGACATAAGTGAATCCTCGCTAGCCGCCATGTATGTGTTGCCAGGTATCCATGAGGTGCAGTTCATTTACCAGCTGTTCAATTCTGCGCTTGTGGTGAAATGAGGCTTTCGGTACTTCGGGGATACGACGTATTCAAAGTCACCTCCGAGGATGGTGTGGTAATAACGGTCCACAAATAATGGCGCTACCTCTACCACATAAAAATGTGCCAATTCCCTTCTTTTGTCAGTACCAGAGAGAGCATGTAACTTCATGACTCTTGTGCGATCTTGCGAACTTGTCTCTTATAGGGTGCCTAGGAAGGCGTTTTTTCGGGTAGATAGACAACATACAAGTAAATCATATTAATGGAGTTTATTACAGTAATTGAGTTGACAACACTTAACTTTGATTTACAATGACGTGTCGCAAGCAGTTGGCGACATGCAAATAATCAATGTCCTTCGCTATATACAATGTCCATGCAAGTAACTGATACGGATCACAAGTCATGGCTCTTCTAGTGCGGCTCTACTAGTGTCACTCTTCTAGTCCTCTCTTCCAGTGCGTCTTTTCTAGTGCGCCCGAGGCTAGGCGGCGCGTCGTTTTTACTCTTTTCGTGTAGAGGTCACTCCTATCGTGGTGACGTCCTAGTCAGCGTGCTATTGGCTGACGTCGCCTCACAGCCTTCTCTGCTGATCGTCCTTTATCTTCGTGCCAGCGCTTGTCATTACAAGGTTCAAGGTGACGGGCCAGCGTCGTGTAGGGAGCGCGACAACGGCAGGGAAGGCACAAGTGTGGGCGCAGTGTTGGACTGGAAACTGTGGCTGCATGGGATGTCAAGCTTCCAGTCGTACCCCGCCATGTGGCCTTCGCTCTGGCGAAAACATCCCACGGAAAACGACCAGAAGGGTACGCATCCAGCTTCTGATTCCATAAAACAGGTGAAGAAGGCGGTGACTGCTGCGGTGTAGGTGGGGCGAGCTCCATTGGTAGGACAAGAGGAGGTGGTGGTGGTGAAGGCTCTGTCTCCATAGGATCATCCCGCACTATCGTGATGACATCCTCTGGTGGCTGCTGTGTCTGCACTGCCCTTGGGATCCATGAATCTGGGGAAGAGACACTGAAAGATCATCATGCACATGACAGAGGCGTTGATTTTGATGTCGGCGCTGCAAGCCACCTGGACCTGAAATACGAGGGCCACATTGAGGTCTGCCGCCCTCAGTGTGTCACGGATCATCTGGATCTTGACCCATGTACTGATGACGCTGAGATTAATAGTGCCTATCTGATAAACTTCCCACTGAATGGTGATATTAGAAGCATTCATGACGTAGGAAGAGTTGTGGTATTCTTAAGTGGCTCATCCATCAGAAGCACGTCTCCACCCCCTTAGACCTTCATCAGTTAGATTTCGTTGAGTGGCGTGACTGCAGCCGTCACAACCACTCCTTCGTGTGGGACTTCATTATCATCATCAGATCGCAGCAGTGTGCTGTGTTGGTGGTTTTCCTGGTGAGGTACTCTGTCTGTAGCAGTCAGTGTTTCATTGACTGTTTAGTCGTTGGTTAGCTCCGGCTGCTGTCCTGCATTCATAGGCATTTCACTGTGTGCATCTGTTGCCACCTGGGAGCAGACTGAAGGTTTGTTTCGTCCCGCAGGTAAGGATCGCTGCTGTTGGGAGTCATCTTCTACCAGACATAGCGTCTCTCAGGAACTTGACAGAGGCAGCTGACATTTCCTTCTCCACTTCTGAGACCTTTGTTTGCGCACATAGGTGTTGGTGTCCGAAGATTCCTGAGGATATTGACCGTCAGGGACAATATCTTCAGTTGTCACAACCATGGAGACGGCTTCCATCCCAGTCTCCTGTGCCACTCCACCGTCTCACGATAAAGGCATAGCAGGAGGGGGCTCAGTCGAAGTCTTCATTCCTTCTGCGGTGTCCTGTTGCTGCTCTAGAGACGGTGCTGGTGCTGGTAAAAGCAACTCCACAGTCGGTGTGTGGTGGTCGAATGGAAGAGCCTGTATGTACGTCAATGGGAGCGCCAATGCTGTAGTCATCACTTTCTCCACCTCTGGCAGTAAATGGGTAATTTGGTGTTGCACAGAGCTGGAACGTACATGCCCTTCTTGTCTACATCCCTATCATGGCTTGAGCTGACCATCACAGATGATGATGATACAACAGCCACCAATGTACAAATAGGACTGGACGTGCTTGGGAAATCTTTTGCACCCCATTAAGAGTGGGCTACATGGTGAAGTGCACCCATTATTGGGCTGTATGGTTCATAAATTTTCGACAGGCACTCAGCTCAGTAGCAACCACCTCACCAGGAACCTCAGACGGTAATTCCAACACCCGAGAAATCTTCTGTCCAAGACCTGCATGAGGGTTGGGTTCTCAGGATGGGGCAGGATAAGGCTACGATTGTGGCTGGAACTGTAATCAGTTACTCTCGGTTGCACAACAAATACGTAAACTTTATTTAAAGAAATTAAAATCTTAAATCAAACTCTTAAAAAAACACACAGTTGACTGCATGACAACTGAAGGCCTTATCATAGGGGGAAAAAAAACAATTCCACAATTTTAGGGCTGAAGGCCACCGACAATACCTCAAACAACAAACGGCTGAAGGCCTGAATTAGAAGTCAGGAAAACAATTCCAAATAGCACTTTTAATATAAAGACCTTGGCTTTAAAACAAGTTTGCTTAAAAAAACTTATTGTAAAACGGCTGAAGGCCTTATCACGAAAGAAGTGAAATTATTGCTCGGCTGAAGGCCACACACAACTTCAAATAACAAACGGCTGAAGGCCTTATGATAAAATAAGTGAAATTATTACTCGGCTGAAGGCCACAAACAATTTCAAATAAAAAACGGCCGAAGGCCTGAATTAGAAGCGAGGAAAACAATTCCATATAGCACCTTTAAAATAAATACCTTACTGAGTTATATTCTTGAGTTCAGACATCATTGTTGACATTTTCCTTCTCCTTGCTGAATTCGGAAATTATGTGAAGAATAGTGGCCATTTTTTGAGACTGCTTCATATGAGAGTTTACCAAGACTACTTGCTAGCTTACTTCTTGACTAAATATTACATTGCAAAAATATATCTGTATTAATTGTAGCCATGCAGAACACAGGATGAGTTACCGTGATATCACAACAATGAACATGCAGCGTAGTGTTGTATTATCTAGAACTGTTCATTATTGCAGAATGTTTACTATAGTCTAATTAATAATTAATTCAGTAATGAAAGCATCACTGAATGGAAGAATGTATTTAACTAAGGTTACAAAGTACCACCTTTCACAGTCTTCCCTGGTTGGCCGAAAATTAAAATCGTTACGTGTTCAAACCATTTTATTCTTTCGATTTACGAATCTACTGCACGAGTCATTTTCAGAGATTAATATTATTCATATTATTCGTTAAACCCTGCAGCAAGAAGGACCTTACCATATGCCATCAGTCGCTGCATAAGATAAAAATTAGTGTCGTATGCCTACTGATACTTATAGCCGTAAATTTATAATTTTTCCTGCCAAGAAACATTATAGCGCCTCATGTCTGTCGGGCATTACCAAGGTTTCATTTCCATTGTTGGCAATCGACGAGACAGTGATCAACGTCGTCTTCAAGATTCAGATCCGTCACATGGGCGGTCGAGCACTCCTGAAAGAAAGGATATTGTGGAGACTGGGCTAGCCATATACTGGGGGAGGGGGGGGGGGGGGGGGTTGTCTCCAGACTGAATTTTCACCCTGCAGCGGAGTGTGCGTGGATTTGAAACTTCCTTCCAGAGTACCTTTTTGTGGACACCGACGGCGCCTTGTGGACCGACCGCTGTGGTTGCCATTATATTAGATTATAGTATGGGTCAGTCAGTGTAGATTACCCTGTGGGCTTTGTTCGTGGTCAACGTGTTGTCAGCTTTCGTGTGGCAAGCTAATCTTAGGCTAAGTAAGATTAGTTGGCATGACCACTCTGTATGGCTCACGTTGCCTGTGTTCTTATGTTTAACTTGCCCTAGCTAGGCAACTTCCCCTAGGAAAGAGTGCCTTTGGCCTGGTATGTTTCCATCTGTGTTTGTGATCACAGTTCTTCACACTCGGAATGAAGTGGTTATGGAAATGTCTCGAGTTCCTAGCAAGTATCCTGATTACCTCCCACAAGTTTTCGAGGAAGTTATTAATTGTGCGTCTCCACGGTGCGTTTGTATCGTGAAGCACTGTTTATGATTCGTAATACCTTCTTGTGTGTGAGCTGCAGACTTGGAGCTACATGTACCCAGACTGTGTGATTAGACATCAGAATAACAGGCCAACGCTTTAAGACACGGTTCTGGCTCTGACCTGCAGTGATTCACAGCTTTCCCAAAAAATCATTCTCAGGACGATCAAGCAGTGACTTGACGCTCATTTCTCTCTTATTACAGCCCAATGTTTTAAACATTGCATTATTTATTTTTCTTAGGAAACACTGGTGCTAATTTACCTGTGATGCAAAATCAATGCCAGTCAATCTACAGCTATCGACGGAAGATAACTCGTGATATCTGCCTGTTTTGGATTTACCCTTTTACTTAAGCCTGACAAAGGAAGGTGTGGCAAAACACGCCTCTCCACGACCTTCTCTCAACTGCTTGCAGATTGACTTTTGATAAGATAACTGCACGTTGTTATCATTCTCGGACTGTCGTCGGGCACATTTTTTCCCACGCTCCCGCGCAGCCTCTTTTCCGCTTCTATCTTCCACAGAACGACACTACGAAAATATTGTTTCCGCTGTGATCCCTCACAAGTGTGACTTTACTCATTTCAAGAATTAGGAGCACTCCCCTTGAACATTTCTGTCCAACTTGAGTTTCAATGGCAATTATAAGAGAACTTGTTTACATGCCCAGATGGCACAGCGTTTCAGTACGCCGTTTCTCTGATTTGGGTAGATGCTCCGGTCCCAGATCGAATCCTCCTGATGGATTGACGACGGGGGTCGATGTGCTGGCCAGTGCAGAAGTGGTCTTTAGGTGGTTTCCCACATCAGACTTAGTGAATACCGAAATGCTACCAAAATCCTGCCTCAGTTTCACGATTCGCAAGCAGTTAGAAAACGTTCACACACTTTCACATGAATTACCCCCTAGACCGTCGGTGGGGGGTGGGTAGGGGGGGTGGAGGGGGGAGGGGGAGGAAATCTACAGGGGTGGAGAAAGGAAGAGCGTCCCTCGACCATCTGATAACATTGCCAAAGCGATTGCGACCACCAACCCTCCTGTAAGTACACGATAAACATAAAAGGAAAAAAAGGAGGAAACTTGTTTATGCTAATTGTATCCCTTCGTTTCTACGTATTTATTTATGTATTTTTTGCTAAATTAATTGACTGTTAATTCTCATCTGTAACGTTTCATTTAAATGAAATACGACTGTAACTCCACACAAATTAACATCTCGTTCGGTAGAGAATGGACTTTGGACAAGCGTAGGAAGTGAATATAGTCACAGTCTGCCTGAAATAGCCAGATTGACCTTAGCTTGGAATAATTGGGTGAAACCACCGTAAATCTAGATCCGGATGATTAGGATATGAACAGCGATTCTCCAGGATTTTCTTTCTTTTCCCGTGCCTTTATATAGTGTAGCATTGAGCCCGCTTTTTCAGGGATGGCAAATTTTATTTTGTTTAACTTTGTGGTCAGATGTCCTTTGTGACGCTACAGTCACGGTCACATAAAGGACAGAAATCATGTGTGCCATCTGTCATTGAATAGTGAGAACTTGATTCTTTATGCTATCCTACTTCAACTGTACGTGTATTGTGTTGTCTGAGGTGGAATTAAGGACTAGCCCAGCATTTGCTCTAACGAGCGTGGGAAACATCTTAAAAACCACACTCAGGCTGGCCACAACTGTTAATTCGACACACCGAGTCGATCCGATATATAAGCAGATTAATCTCGAACCTTCAGAACACTAGAAGACTACCTTAACCATTGCATCACCAGTCTCAGTGCTGTCTTATTGAGTCGATACTTACCTTCACCAAGTGAAGATCACGAAGATAGTAGTATTGATAAGTCTTATTAATATTACTATCTTTGTGATCTAAATGTATTTCCCCACAAAAAGATTACATATACATGTATGTATATATAATTTCTTAACTGACATTCTTTCCATTTCATATACCACATTCTTCTGCAGTAATAGCGTTTCTAGGGTCTGAGATATGGCTGTTTTCCATTTTCCTCCTTTTCCATCACTAGATGAAAAGAGTTTTAACATACTTCACCAAGAGAATCTTTAGTGTCCATGTTTTATTATGATACTTTTCCAGTTTCAGCATTACTTTTATTGCCAGCATTTATTGTCAATATATAACATGACAATTCTCTTTGAGATTTCATTGTCAATTTTTATCATCAACTTTGTCTGTCAATTTTTCTGTCAAGGTTACTACAAAATAACAGTAACCTACAAATAAGAACTGAAAGTAAAAACTGAATATATGAATGAAGTATCAATGTTTATTCTTCCCCACATTCTCTCTCAGCATTTGCACAGAAGACTGATACTCTTTCAGCTGTAGATCGAACCACTCCTGTGCAAAGTCACACATTTATTATATATGAGTGCATGTTAGGAAGATGGTTTACAGTTTTTCTAAATTCTCTTTTTGATATTTCATTCATATATCATTTCTTACTGTCAGTTATTATTGTCAGTTCATATTGTCAATTCCCATTGCCAATTTATATTGTCAATTCTTACTGTCAGTTCTTAATGTAAATTCTTGTTGTCAGTTATTATTGTCAATTGTTATTGCCAATCCTAACTATCAATTCTTATAGTCAATTCATAATGTCAATTCATATTGTCATTGTACATTGTCAATTCTTATATCAATTATTATTGCCAATTCTTATTGCTAACTCATATTGACAATTTATATTGAAAACTCTTCTATTTTATTCATATGTTTATTCTTTAGAAATATTTTCTGCTTTCTCTTGGATGATACTGATTGTAGAAACATTCTAAACACAGACAGTCCGAGCATGGTGCAAAGGGAGGTTTGCCACAGTGACACATCCTTGCATGAAGCTCACTCGGGAAGAAAACGTCGTTATCAGTTTTGGATTTCGCACAATGGCAATATTATTGCCACAAATGAAGCATAACAGATCTTATTGTCGGTTATTTTTGACAGGAATTTCACAGAAAACAACTTCAAATGATTTTCTCATTCTTCTGAAATACAATTAGTGGATAAATAACCACGTTATATCAATGTACTTGACGCACACAATAACGGAGCTGCTAACTGCTGTGCCATCATTTTGTCTGAGAATAGGGTGCGGTAAAAGGTACAAACGTGAATTTCAGCGAAAATGATTTCAGATGATTTTCTCACTCAGCTGACATTCAATTAGTAGACGAATAAGAACAACGTTAATATACTGGAAAACATTTGTACAATATTCTTCCTGAGACAGGAGGATGTAAATGAAAAACAAAAATTAAAATTAACAGGTTTCGAACATGGGGCTCATAATTAAGAAGCTGTGTTGCCAACCACTACGCCACCAGTTTGTCAGAAGATATGGCGCTGTTAAAGGCACCTTAAATAACTCGAACATATTCAACTTTCACTGTTGTTTTTTCAGAAACTGTCCAGTTGTCACAAATAAGCTGAGGCACGTGTTTGCTTATTTTGACCCTCATCCACTTAGTGAACTTTCTGGTAAGTCGGGTCATGGACTTTCAGGTTCCTTCTCCTAGGATAAAGTACTGTTTCTTATTGTATGTGGCTGGTTACACTAGAAGTAACCTGTTAGCTTTCAGATAAGATTGGAACCTTATACTTTGTTGTTATTACATTGCTTAAAAGAATTAAGGGAACACAGGTAAAAATACCCAGCATGTTACACCTAATTTGATACAGGCGGCTCCTGTAGTCTAATTGAATAGTTTGAGATCTTCCCTTGCAATGTATGCAACAGCCAAAGTAATGCTTCATCAGTCGATTGTGTTCTGTGTTACAGTATCAGGTGACCCCTCCAGATGGATGTGAGTACTAGTGACCCAGTGCCCTTGAGTGAGGTACTCAGCCACATCAATACACTGGAAAACTTTTGTGTAGTTGTCAGTTTTTATTGTCAATTTGTACTGTCATTTTTACTGTCAGTTTTTATTGACAATTTTTCTGTCAGGATAACTACAAAATAACAGTAAATTAACAATAAGAATTGAGAATAAAAATTGACAGCATGAATGATGTATCATTGTTTATTCATCCCCACATTCTCTCTCAGCATTTGTGCAGATGACTAGTCCTCTCTCCTTCAATTGTTGATCTATCCACCTCCATGTGAAGTCACACATGTATTACGTATGTATGTATGATATGCAGGCGAGTTACAGTCTTTCTAAATTCTTTCTGGTATTTCATTCGTATATAAATTTGTACTGTTACTCATTATTGTCAGTTCATATTGTCATTCACGTTGTCAATTTATATTTTCAATTCATATTGTCAATTCATAGTGTCAATTGCACTTGTAAATTCTTACTGCCAGTTCTTATTGTCAGTTCTTATTGCCAATCCTTTCTGTCAATTCTTATTGCCAATTGTCAACTCCTATAATCAATTCTTATTGTCAGTTCATATTGTCAATTCATATTAACAACTCTTATATCAGTTCTTATTGCCAATTCTTCTTGCCAGTTCTTATTATCAATTCATGTTGCCAGTTCATATCGCCAATTCATATTTCCAATTCTTCTATTTTATTTACATGTTTATTCTTCAGGAACATTTTATGCATTCCCTTGGATGATACTGATTGGAGAAACGTTCGGAACACAGATAATCTAAGCATCACACGAAGGCAGGTTTGCCTCAGTGACATTTCCTTATATAATTTCAGTGGGGGAAAAACACAGTTATCATTATTGACGATTTCGCATGTTGGCATCAATTTTGCCGCAAATCAGGCATAACAGATCACTTTTGCGAAAACTTATTCTCACTTCTTATTGTCAGGAATTTCACCGAAAACAAGTAAATGAGTTTCTCATTTTACTAACATACAATTAGTAGACAAATAACTACAACTTTGTATCAATGTACAGGAAAATATTTGTGTAGTAATCTTCTACAGGCTTGGGTACATAAATGAAATACAGAAATAATAAAAAAAATCTTGTTTCGAACATGGGACACACAACTAAGGGACTGGGACGCTAATCACAATGCCATCCTTTTGTCTGAGAATATGACGTGGTAAAGGGTACATATAGTATTTCGGAAATACCTCAACTTTGACTGTTGTTTTTTCAGAAGCTGCCAAGTGTCCACGAATAAGAGAAGACACGTGTTCACTTATTTTGACATATCTTCCACTGGGAAATCGGATTATGGCACTTGGAGTGTTTTCCTCGTAAGATAAAGCACCTCTTGTCGCTGTCTCTGGCCGGTCACAACAGGAGGAACCTGTAATTTTTTGGATAACATTGGTTCTAGCGACAACCTTATGATTCGTTGTTAATACACTGGTCAAAGGAATTAGGGGAGCATATGTACAAAAACCCAAAATCTCTTTTGATACAGGCAGTACCTGTTATCTAAATGCATTGCTTGAGATCTTCGCTTATTGTCAGTTCTTACTGTCAGTTCCTATTGTCAGAAATTTCACAGAAAACAATTTCAAATGATTTTCTGGTTCTTCTTACATAGAATTAGTTGACAAATAAGGACAAAATTATATCAGTATACTGGGTAAAATTTTTGTAGTAATCGTTCTCAGACACAAGTGAAGAACAAAAATTTAAATAACCATGTTTCCAACATGTGGCGCAAAATTAAGGGTCCACAAATCTCACCACTATACTACCATTTTGTCTGATGATATCTTACGGTAAAAGACACATAAAGCACCTCGAAAATATTCAACTTTGACTGTCGTTTTTTCAGAAAAAGTCAGAAAAAGACATATGTTCGCTTATTTGGACCCCTCTTCCACCAAGTGAAGTTTATGGGAACTCGGGTTAGGGCATGTCGAGTGTTTTCCTCGTAAGGTAAAGTACCACTTTTCACTGCCTGTGGCTGGTTACACCAGGAGGGACCTGTTGGCTTTAGGATAACATTGGTTCTAGCGACAATCTTATGCTTCGTTGTTAATACACTGCTCAAAAGAATTAGAGAATACAGGTACAAAAATCCGATATGTTAAGTCTATTTTGAAACAGGCAGTACCTGTTGTCTTATTGCTTAACTTGAGGTCTCCGTTTGCCATGTATGCAACAGGTAATGTCATGCTTCATCAGTTGATTGTATTAGGCATTACAGTATCAGGTGACTGCACCAAAAGGAAGTGAGTACCGCTGACCCAGTGTAAAAAAAATGGGTCTGAGCACTATGCGACTTAACTTCTGAGGTCATCAGTCGCCTAGAACTTAGAACTAATTAAACCCAACTAACGTAAGAACATCACACACATCCATGCCCGAGGCAGGATTCAAACCTGCGACCATAGTGGTCGCACGGCTCCAGACTGTAGCACCTAGAACCGCACGGCCACTCCGGCCGACCCCAGTGTTATTATACTGGAAAACGTTTGTGTAGTTGTCATTTCTTATTGTGAATTTTTATTATTAATTTTAGTGTCAAATTTTATTATTAGTATTTATTGTCGAATGTTACTGTTAATTTTTATCGCAAATTTTGATCTTTTTACTGCCAGTTACTACTGTCAATTTTTATCGCTAATTCTTATAGCCAATTTCTTGCTGCCAATTTTTACTGCAAATTTTTACTGCAAAAGTTTACTGTTACTTGTTAGACAATGTTTTAATGCCAATGTTTATTTCAATTTTTTGCTGCATTATAGGTTACCAATTGTAATTGTCATTTTTATTTTCCATTTTTGTGAATTTTTATTGTAAAGTTTATCTTAAAATAATAACTAAACAATGATAATTGACAACAAAAATTGACAAAATTAATAATGTACCATTGTTCGTTCTTCCCCACATTCTCCCAGCATTAGCACAGAAGATCCATCCTCACTGATTTCAGCTGTAGATCTATCCACTCTTGTGCAAAGTCGCAGATTTGTTATACACGTGTGTATGCAAAGCAGACAAGTACAGTGTTTCTAAATTCTCTTTCTGCTATTTCATTCTTGCATCAATGCTACCTATCAATTCTTATTGTCAGTTCAATAAAATTGTCAGTTTACGTTGTCAATTCATATTGTCAGTTCTTAGTCAGTTCATATTGTCAATTGATATATCAACTCTTATTGCGAGTTCTTATTTCCGACTATCCTATTTTATTCATATATTTATTCTTCAGAAATATTTTGTGCATTCGCTTGGATGATATCGATTGTAGAAACATTCGAAACACGGAAAGTCCGGGCATTGCACGAAGGCAAGTTTACCATAGTGAAATTTCCTTGCATGAATCTCACATGGGAAGAAAACGTCCTCATCATTGTGAAGATTTCGCGCGTTGGACAATAATTTTGCCGCAAATCAAGCATAACAGATCACTTTTGCAAAAACTTAATATCACTTCTTATTGTATGTCCCTTTTGTCAGGAATTTCATAGGAAACAACTTCAAATGATTTTCTCATTCATTTGACATACAATTTGTAGGCGAATAAAGATCAAGTAATATCAGTATACTGGATAACATTTGTGCAGTAATCTTCTACAGGGATGAGTGTATAAATGAAAAATAAAACGGGGCGCAAAATTAAGAAGCCGTGATGCTAACTACTATGTCTCCATTTTCTCTGAGAATATGGCACTGTTATAGGCACATAAAGTACCTTCAAAATATTCAACTTTGACTAGTTTTTTCAGAAACTGTCCAGTATCTATGAATAAGCCTAGACATGTGTTTGCTTATTTTGACTCCTCTTGCACTCAGTGAATTCCTGGTATTTCGGGTTATGGCACTTGGAGTGTTCTCCTCATAAGGTACAGCACCGCTTCTCATTGTCTGTGGCTAGTCAAACCAAAATGAACCTGTTAGCTTTTGGATTACATCGTTCTATCCGCAATCTTATGCTTCGTTGTTAGTACACTGCTCAAAAGAGTTGAGAGAACACAGGTACAAAAATCCAGTGTGTTAAATCTATTTTCATGCGTAATTGTATAGCTTGAGACCTTCTCTTGCAATGTATGCAACAACTAAAGTCATGCTTTATCAGTCTATTGTGTTATGCATTACAGTATCACGTGACCTCTGCAGAAGTAAATACCGGTGGCCGAGTGCCCTTGAGTGAGGTACTCAGACGTTTCTGTGTACTGGAAAACTTTTGAGTATTGTCAGTTTTATTGTCTTTTTACTGTCAGTTTTTAATGTCAACTCTTATTCCCAATTCATATTGCCAACCTTTACTTTTTATTCATATGCAGGGTTGCCACATTGACCTTTCCTTGTATGAATCTACCACGAGATGAAAACGTCGTTATCATTGTTAAAGATTTAGCGCGTTGGCAATAATATCTCCTAGAAACAAGCATAAAGGACCATTTTTGCGACAGCTTATTGTGACTTCTTACTACCAGGAATTTCGCCGAAAAGAACATTAAATAATTTCGTCATTCATCTGTCACACAATTAGTAGACGAATAAGGACAATGCTACATCAGTATACTGGAAAATGGTTGTTTAGTAATCTTCCTCAGACCTGGATATGTACACGGCAAACAGAAATAAAAATAATCATGTTTCGAAGACGGACCGTTAAATTAAGAAGCCATTACACTAACCACTAAGCCACTATTTTTTCAGAAAATCTCCACTATCCACGAATAAGCTGAGAAAGGTGTTCCGTTATTTTGACTCCTCTTCCACTGAGTGAACTGAAGAAATCGGGTTATGGCACTTGGAGTGTTCTCCTCGTAAGGTAAAGTACCACACTACAGTATCAAGTAACCCCTCCAGAAAGAAGTGTGTACCGGTGACCCAGTGTCCTTGAGTGAGGTACACAGACGTCAGTTGTCATTTGTGGACATTGCATTCAACCAAACACATGCAATGCAACATTTTAATGCAGTGCAAGTGTGTTTGATCCAAGGAGGATGGATTTCGCCATATTGCTGCAGTTGCCATTGCCTCTTCACCTTTCATCCAGTGGTTGTGGGCACGCTCCAGAGAGGTCGGTCAGTGTACAAGGTGAGCTGGATAAGATCGACGACGCAATTGTAGCCCCACGTGAAAACCGATATCTGGCCACATATGAGTTGACGCGTCGTAAGGTTACCACCAGAGCACTGGAAAACGAGCTCAGAAGGGCCACTGGAGCCGCTGTGTCCGATCAGGGTGTAAGGAACAGGTGACAAGAAAGGACTTCACGACCCAGAAGGCCTGTTAGAGCACCGTTATGGCATTTATGCCATACCGTGCCCCGCTTTTGTTCGTACATTACATTATAGGCTGCAGTGTATAGAGCATAACTGCGTCAGTAGCCGGTAGTTGGTAGTCGACCTCACACCATGCGACGCCAGATGGTCACGTACTGTGGGGACAGCGGAACGTTAGAGAGGCTTCCTATGCTGGAGCAGCGGGAGTAACTGTTCGGGCGAGGGGCCAAGCCGCATATCGCTCACAATTTGCTTTTGCAGATTAGTATTACATTTTAACTTCCACCCATACCGGTGGTCTCACTTGTGCTTAGAAAGATCATTTAATAATTTCAACTACTTCACTAATTTTTACGAGAAAAGTTAGATGTTTTAATTAAGATGAACTTTCATTAGATGTTGGGATGGACCAACCAGAACCGAGCAGGAGGAGGCAGGCGCGAAACGGTGGTTAAGCGTCTCCAAGGGTCGCGATCGGGACTGTAACCTGTACAGCCGTGTGTTGTAAGTGATAAGACACTGAGTGGCACTGAAATGTTTCGTGCGATATTATCGAAAGATACATAAACTAAGCATATTGCGTGCGATGAGACTGTTATTCACGCTATTCAGGAAATATTTCAAGTTTCATAATTTACTTTTACTGGCTTGCTGTGTCTGCAGGCTATTCACTGCAAAGTTTGTAAAATTTTAAAATGCGTCGTAATGGAGATCATTAATATTTAATTTCCAAAAATTTTATTTTCGTTACTTTTTCATAAATTGCTTGTAATCTACTTATGAATGTTGAAATGTGAATACAATCGTGCACTCTTGGTTGGCGGTCGTTGCATCACCAAATTGACTACTTACAACAAACTTAAGGGGCTGAAAAATCTACAAAGGATATCTTTATTACCGGTGTACTAGGTTATGAAATCAACTACTAAAATAAAGCCGTACATGACTTAAAGACATTATTGTTTCACTATAAAAATTTATCGCACACTGGATGACACAGCCTTCTAACACCAAGGCTCGAGTAAGAAGAAGGATGACTGACTATCAATAATTTTTTAATAAAAGAAAATTAAAATTTTCACAGATAATGACTATGTCGAAATAATGTTCACACTCAGACGTGTAATCTTGTCGCTAATATCGCTGAAACTATGGATGTAAAAATGAGGGTAACTGTCATGACGTCCGCCATCTTAGTTGCCCCACAACATTACTTTCAGGTGTTTTGTCAAGTAATAGTTATTTGATCAAAATGTCAGCTTACGTGCTTCAACTACTATTCGTCGTAATCGCCCTTTCCTGTAAGGCGTTTCGTAATATGTATAAAATACAGATTTTCCAGAAGAAAGCAGGTAACTATTGAAAGTATAAAATGATGGCTGCATGCGGTAAAATGCCTCATTGGTTGAAATATTAGGAAGCGGAAGATTCTTCTGGTAATCCATACCGATGGCTTTCTTAATTTTAGGTTTTCTGGACTTCAGATGCGCTTAATATCGTGTAACTTGTCTGCTTTTCCGTTATGTAGTTCATTTCAAGTCGTTAGATGTTGTTTCTGCTTATTCATAGTTTCTGAGTTGCATCTCTCTCGTTGGTCACATACTGAGCAAGTGTCAGTTTTGAGATACGTAAAACCTATGTTGTAGTTCGTCACGAAAATCAATCGATATTGTATGTACGACACAAGGTTTGCAGAATTTTTATCAGAATATAACAGCTATTTTTCTGTTAAAATTAACCGTATGCTGTGAAGAATGCCGTAGTGTGGTTTACAGCCGCTCAGTATACACTCCTGGAAATTGAAATAAGACCACCGTGAATTCATTGTCCCAGGAAGGGGAAACTTTATTGACACATTCCTGGGGTCAGATACATCACATGATCACACTGACAGAACCACAGGCACATAGACACAGGCAACAGAGCATGCACAATGTCGGCACTAGTACAGTGTATATCCACCTTTCGCAGCAATGCAGGCTGCTATTCTCCCATGGAGACGATCGTAGAGATGCTGGATGTAGTCCTGTGGAACGGCTTGCCATGCCATTTCCACCTGGCGCCTCAGTTGGACCAGCGTTCGTGCTGGACGTGCAGACCGCGTGAGACGACGCTTCATCCAGTCCCAAACATGCTCAACGGGGGACAGATCCGGAGATCTTGCTGGCCAGGGTAGTTGACTTACACCTTCTAGAGCACGTTGGGTGGCACGGGATACATGCGGACGTGCATTGTCCTGTTGGAACAGCAAGTTCCCTTGCCGGTCTAGGAATGGTAGAACGATGGGTTCGATGACGGTTTGGATGTACCGTGCACTATTCAGTGTCCCCTCGACGATCACCAGTGGTGTACGGCGAGTGTAGGAGATCGCTCCCCACACCATGATGCCGGGTGTTGGCCCTGTGTGCCTCGGTCGTATGCAGTCCTGATTGTGGCGCTCACCTGCACGGCGCCAAACACACATACGACCATCATTGGCACCAAGGCAGAAGCGACTCTCATCGCTGAAGACGACACGTCTCCATTCGTCCCTCCATTCACGCCTGTCGCGACACCACTGGAGGCGGGCTGCACGATGTTGGGGCGTGAGCGGAAGACGCCCTAACGGTGTGCGGGACCGTAGCCCAGCTTCAAGGAGACGGTTGCGAATGATCCTCGCCGATACCCCAGGAGCAACAGTGTCCCTAATTTGCTGGGAAGTGGCGGTGCGGTCCCCTACGGCACTGCGTAGGATCCTACGGTCTTGGCGTGTATCCGTGCGTCGCTGCGGTCCGGTCCCAGGTCGACGGGCACGTGCACCTTCCGCCGACCACTGGCGACAACATCGATGTACTGTGGAGACCTCACGCCCCACGTGTTGAGCAATTCGGCGGTACGTCCACCCGGCCTCCCGCATGCCCACTATACGCCCTCGCTCAAAGTCCGTCAACTGCACATACGGTTCACGTCCACGCTGTCGCGGCATGCTGCCAGTGTTAAAGACTGCGATGGAGCTCCGTATGCCACGGCAAACTGGCTGACACTGACGGCGGCGGTGCACAAATGCTGCGCAGCTAGCGCCATTCGACGGCCAACACCGCGGTTCCTGGTGTGTCCGCTGTGCCGTGCGTGTGATCATTGCTTGTACAGCCCTCTCGCAGTGTCCGGAGCAAGTATAGTGGGTCTGACACACCGGTGTCAATGTGTTCTTTTTTCCATTTCCAGGAGTGTATATTGATGCACTTCAGATACGGTTTCTCCTTAAGTTAGTCTGGTCTAGTGTTATAGTCTCTACATGTACTTTCCCTGCAGTCAATTCCAATGCCTTTTTAAGAATACTAAGACGTCTGTTCTAGATCACATGCAAAGTCAAGAATTCTGGTTCACATACCTGAGCATATTGTATCTGTCTATCTTTATTAATACGCACCTTATAGACAGCAGAACAATCATGACATGCAGCTTCGTCTGGACTCTTCTTTAGTTTTCTTTGCATCACACACATTCCTTTTTCTTGTATTTGTATTCTGTACAGGAATGGAATGTTCATCTTAATTCTCCGACTTTCTGATTCATTCATTTTACCTAAGAAATAACTTGATCAACAGTCTGGGTAACAGTAAACACATGAATGTTTCTTCTCGAGTTACCGAGTAAAACTCGTTTTCCAGCCTTCTTCGATTGAGCAACGTCACGCAGTTTTATATCGATCGCTCTTTGCGTTATTAGTAAACGATTTATCAGTTCGAACTTCGGTTACAACGTCTGAGTGACTGTGCAGTATTGTTGGAGAGTCAGTAACATGAAGTTATAGCATTATAAGGTTAGACATTGAAGGAGAAGAAAAAAAACTGTAAGATCGGTAGACTATAATGACACTGACGCACTGACAGTCTAATAAAACAAGAACGAGGTATACTTCCATGCAGTTCTGTTCCTTCGACATTTCAAGTACCTTTCACTTTGTTGACATCCACAAGTCATGACAGCAGCCCTTGACTTCTTCTGTCCTCAGTGTACATTTATGGGCTAACAAAGAAAACGTGGGCAAATTTTAGAACTTGAACATTAAACAAGTGCATATCGTCTGAAAGTTGAATATGTAACGACTAAGAATCCAAATGTAAACGAGACATATGGAAAATAGTAAGTAAACAGTTCATTATCTCAAAAGTAATCGCCATAACTGTTAACACATGCATATAATTGTGAGACGACACGTTCAATGCCTTCATGGAAAAAGTTGTGTTACGACAACATTCCAAATATTGGCAATCAGATTTCTTACCGCTGGAAACCGCTAGATACACAACCTACAGCTGGGATTCTGCCATGGTTTAGCCGTTTAGTAGATTAACCGTATGTTGTAGAACTAATTCAGTTACTATACTTAGGACAGCTGAAAACAACGACTGTGCTGGTGTGAAAAGAAACAAACTGAAGAGTAAAAATAGTTGGAGTGCACTTGGTCTAAATATGGTTCTCTAAACTATGGTCGGATCTGTTTTAAAAGGAAACTTTATCATTTCTATACATTACCAGTTTACCATATAGCGGTGAGACACGGACCATTAATGGGAGTGTAATGAAGATACCGAAAGATACATGTTGGGAATCAGTAGGAGGGGCAGGAAATCAAACAAATGATCCAAGCAACAGAAAGTGATGGATGTACTAAAGTCAAGTATGTGTGACATGTATACAATTCCGTGGATGATGGATGCACAAAGGAATATGTTGGTTTGGTTCCTCGAGCTAAGAAAAGACTGGAATGACGACATGGAAGTAGGATAGATGTCTTTGCATGAGTAACATGGATGGGAATATCTGGAGACCCATGGAGAAGTCTGGAGGAGATCTTTACCCACTAGTCTATATCGAATTGATGATGATGATGATGACTGTACTAGTTTTGTAGTACAATCATCATCAACAATTCGATAGAGACTTCTGTCAGTCACTTCTGCACACCAAAATAGTCTTCCTGGATACAAGGGAATAAAAGTTCTCAGTGACTCTGGGAACATCTTATATACATTAAAAGCAGCCTCGTTTCACTAGACTATTCAAGGCGCCACACTGATGCTATTGATAATCTTGCTAAATATGTTATGGGGCCCGCATTTCACGTCTCATCGAATCTGAAAACAATTTTCTGTCCTGCCAGTGGCAGTATTCTTGCGTTCGTGGTTTCAGCAAATTTCCCCAATTAATTAGCTGCAATGAGTGTGCGAATCAGAACCAAGGCCTCCGACATCATTGTTTTCATGCAGACGTGCAAAATTGTTTTGCATGTCTACATATGCCTGTTGAGAAACATTTTATGTGGAGTACGATATCATATCGATAGCGGCATGAAAACAGACAACTCATCATGAGTACTCAAATAGCTGATGTTATCTAGCGGTCTATGTTGGAACTGTCTTTTAATTGCTGATAAAAAATCGTCAAGGCTGCAGCAAATCGAAGTCCTAATGTATCACTCACCTGGCTATCAAGACGGGTATCAGATTTACCTCACCACGACAGTTTACTGATTAAAGTTAATTACATTGGACTGAAGTAGTGGGTCGTTATAATACGCAGTCGTGTTACAAAATTCGTAGTTGCTGGATTCAGCCAGATCGTGAATGTTGCAGGGACTCACAGGAAATTTAATGAAATTTACAAGACAAACTTCAGCAAAAAGACGACGCCTTTTTCTAGCAGGAGCGCTTAGAGAACCTTATTCGAAGCTATCAGTAAAATTACACTACTGGCCATTAAAATTGCTACACCAAGAAGAAATGCAGATGATAAACGGGTATTTATTGGACAAATATATTATACCAGAACTGAGATGTGATTACATTTTTACGCAATTTGAGTGCATAAATCTTGAGAAATCAGTATCCAGAACAACCACAACTGGCCGTAATAACGGCCTTGATACGCCTGGGCATTGAGTCAAAAAGAGCTTGGATGGCGTGTACAGGTACAGCTGACCATGCAGCTTCAACACGATACCACAGTTCATCAAGAGTAGTGACTGGCGTATTGTAACGAGCCAATTTCTCGGCCACCATCGACCAGACGTTTTCAATTGGTGGGAGATCTGGAGAATGTGCTGGCCAGAGCAGCAGTCGAAAATTTTCTTTATCCAGAAAGGCCCATACAGGACCTGCAACATGAGGTCGTGCATTATCCTGCTGAAATGTAGGGTTTCGCAGGGATCGAATGACGGGTAGACCCACGGGTCGTAACACATCTGAAATGTAACGTCCACTGTTCAAAGTGCCGTCAATGCGAACAAGAGGTGACCGAGACGTGTAACCAATGGCACCCCATACCATCACGCCGGGTGACACGCCAGTATGGAGGTGACGAATACTCGCTTCCAATGTGCGTTCACCGCGATGTTGCCAAACACGGGTGCGACCATCATGATGCTGTAAACAGAACCTGGATTCATCCGAAAAAATGACGTTTTGCCACTCGTGCACCCAGGTTGGTCGTTGAATACACCAACGCAGGCGCTCCTGTCTCTGATGCAGCGTCAAGGGTAACCGCAGCCACGGTCTCCGGGCTGATAGTGCATGCTGCTGTAAACGTCATCGAACTGTTCGTGCAGATGGTTGTTGTCTTGCAAACGTGCATGTCTCTTGACTCAGGGATCGAGACGTGGCTGCACGCTCCGTTACAGCCATGCGGATAAGATGCCTGTCATTTCGACTGCTAGTCATAAGAGGCCGTTGGGATCCAGCACGGCGTTCCGTATTACCCTCCTGAACCCACCGATTCCATATTCTGCTAACAGTCATTGGATCTCGACCAACGCGAGCAGCAATGTCGCGATACAATAAACCGCAATCGCGATAGGCTACAATCCGACCTTTATCAAAGTCGGAAACGTGATGGTGCGCCTTTCTCCTCCTTACACGAGGCATCACAACAACGTTTCACCAGGCAACGCCGGTCAACTGCTGTTTGTGTATGAGAAATCGGTTGGAAACTTTCCTTATGTCAGCATGTTGTAGGTGTCGCCACCGGCGCCAACCTTGTGTGAATGCTCTGAAAAGCTAATCATCTGCATATCACAGCATCTTCTTCCTCTCGGTTAAATTTCGCGTCTGTAGAACGTCATCTTCGCAATTTTAATGGCCACTAGTGTATTTGTTATATATAATGTTGTCAGGCATACACATGCTTAGTGTGATGTGAAGTACACTATCTGGTCAAAAGCATCCGGACACCCCTATGTAATGCGAAAGTGACCAGTAGATGTAACAACAGGTGGACCTGCAATTGTGTGAGAAGACGGGGAGTACCGTGTTGTCAATAGAGAAGCACTAACAGCACACTGATTCGGTGAGGAGAGCTCAGTGACTTTGAACGTGAACTAGTCACTGGATGTCACCTCACTGACAAAAACTCCCAAGTCGGCTGCTGGTGATGTGATTGTACAGTGGATACGTGAGGGGACAACCATAGCTAAGCCAAGACAAGCAGACCTCATACACTGACGAACAGGGATCGCTGGGTGTTGAAGAGGATGGTTTTAAAAAATTGAATGAAATCAGCGGAAGGAATCACTAGTGAGATCCAAAGTCTTGTCAGCAGACCAGCTAGCACAATGACTGCGCATAGGGAGTAAAAAGAAATGGGGTGCAATGATCGATCAGCTCGTAATAAGCCAAACCTTTCTGTAGTCCATGTTAAGCAACGCTTGAGATGGTGTGAAGGGCAACGAACTCGACAGTGAATGGCTGAAAACAAGTGACTAGGAACGATGATTCACACTGTACCCTGCGACAATCCGTTGGAAGAGTTTGGGTTCGGCGAATGCCTCAAGGATGTTGCCTGCCATTGTGTGTTGTTCCTGCCGCAAAGTACGGAGGAGTTGGTGTTACTGTGTTGGGGTGTTTTTCGTTGTAGCTGTGGTCCTCTTATTGCGCTTAAGAAAATGCTAAATGCGGAAATATATAAATACATTTACAGTATTGTGTACTGCGTATAGTAAAAGGAAAACTCTGACACTGTGACTGTATTAACATGACAATGCACCCTGTCATAATGTAGCATCTATGAGACAATAGTTTATGGGGAATAATAGTCCTGAAATGGACATGAACCCAAGAGAACATGTTTGGAATGACTTCGAACTCCGACCGCTCCAGACAGCGTCCGACATCACTACCTTCTTTGGTTTCGGCTCTTGAGGAAGAATGTACTGCCATTCCTCCCAGATACCCTGTCTCCTGACTCAACAAGGGACGTCGAACAGATGTGCAGTACTATAGACCTATATCTCTAACGTCGATCAGTTGTAGAATTTTGGAACACGTATTATGTTCGAGTATAATGACTTTTCTGGAGACTAGAAATCTACTCTGTAGGAATCAGCATGGGTTTCGAAAAAGACGATCGTGTGAATCCCAGCTCGCGCTATTCGTCCACGAGACTCAGAGGGCCATTGACACAGGTTCCCAGGTAGATGCCGTGTTTCTTGGCTTCCACAAGGCGTTTGATACAGTTCCCCACAGTCGCTTAATGATCAAAGTAAGATCATATGGACTATCAGACCAATTGTACGACTGGATTGAAGAGTTCCTAGATAACAGAACGCTGCATGTCATTTTTAATGGAGAGAAGTCTTCCGAAGTAAGAGTGATCTCAGGTGTGCCGCAGGTCAGCAACTGGAAGCAGTTAATTCCATAAATTATCTGGGAGTAGTCATTTGGAGTGATTTAAAATGGAATGACCATATAAAATTAATCGTCGGTAAAGCAGATGCCAGACTGAAATTCGTTGGAAGAATCCTAAGGGGAATGCAGTCCGAAAACAAAGGCCACTGCCTGAATACTGCTCACCGGTGTGGGATCCGTACCAGATAGGGTTGATAGAAGAGGTAGAAAAGATCCAACGGAGAGCAGCGCGCTTCGTTACAGGATCATTTAGTAATAGCGAAAGCGTTACGGAGATGATAGATAAATTCCAGTGGAAGACTCTGCAAGAGAGACGCTCAGTAGCTCGGTACGGGCTTTTGTTGAAGTTTCGAGAACATACCTTCACCGAGGAGTCAAGCAGTATATTGCTCCCTCTACGTATATCTCGCGAAGAGACCATGAGGATGAAATCAGAGAGAGATCAGAGCCCACACAGAGGCATACCGATAATCTTTCTTTCCACGAACAATACGGGAGAACCGACAGAGGTGCTGAAGGTACCCGCTGCAACACACCGTCAGGTGGCTTGCGGAGTATGGATGTAGATGTAGAGGTAGATGTAGAGTGTGCCCAGCAGACTACAAGCTGTAATAAAGGCTTAGGGCGGACACACGACATACTGATGTGCACTAGTAGGTTCCAGACACTTTTAATCACATGGTGTATATGGATGTCTCTCCTAAGGGTCATCACGCGCATTTTCTCTGATGTTTCAGCAGATATTAGCAATTTCGTGTTAGTGACGCCAGTGAACGGAATAAGAAAACGAGGCGGCAGTACCGTAAGAGAAGAAGACAAATAATAAACGGCATGAACATGAACCGCTCACGGCTCAGGCGGTTTCCCCACACCCCAACAGGTGAATACCCAGCTGAAACTCTTGTCCCGTATCAGACACACGATTCGCAAACATTTCGAAAACTTTCACACACTTTCACATTGGACAACACTAGACGCAGACAAATGGGGAACACAAATTCCGTCTTGGGGGCAAAGGGGTGGCGATAAGAAAGCGCATCTAGCTACCTTCTACCACTACCGTTGCAAAATCCAGTAACTGACACACAGGCCCTTGAAGACAGCCGGTCGCAGGTTCGAATCCTGCCTCTGGCACATGGATGTATGTGATGTCCTTTGGTTAGTTAGGTTTAAGTAGTTCTAAGTTCTAGGGGACTGATGACCTCAGAAGTTAAGTCCCATGGTGCTCAGAGCAATTTGAACCTTGAAGACAGGGGTAATCTAATGAAAAGGAAGCACAATAGCGAGTAATGGGACAAACGCATACAGATTTGGCACAAAATCACCTTCTTCTTACATAGCGTTGTCCCTCAAAAAACCTCAAGCGAAAAGCGTTCGAATGCGGTCTGGCCCAAATTTTAATTAGTCCCGACAAATTCATAAGAAATAGCTTCGCCGATGCGTGTCAGTCCCAACAATCTTTACTAATAGAATCCACTGGATTCAACGTAAATCAAAGTAACATCGAGTTTAACACAAGGAAGTGTCATAAGCCAGCGACCGTTGTCACTGGAGGTAAACGATTTATCAGATAGGGTCAACATAATCAGATTATCCTCTGCCGGCTCTGTTGTCATCTGGAAAGTGTCACTGCTGGATAATTGTAAGGAAATGCAGAGCAACAGATAGTATTCCTATTAGGTGCGGTGACTGGCAGCTCTTTTTATTGGTGATATGTGCATGACAAAGGGAACCGAGCTGATGGTAGGGCCTACTCGATTACAAGGTTGCAGATTTCTGGAGACGATCAGTTGGTTTAAACATTTAATGCCAACCGGACGAACGTATTACCACATCTCGCAATAAATGATTAAATATTCTGTTCATTAATTACTGGGCCTGCCAACACCGATAGGGAACACATTGTCCAAACCAGCTGGTGATACTGTCCAGCAGCCTGCGTCCCACTGTTATTATCAATCTCAATGAACAGCTTGCCTTATTGTGTTGACTATGAAGGGGATTATGGCCACAGTAGTACTGACTTCGTCCTACCGTTAGTAACCCACACATAGTAATCGTATGTGGCTGCTGAACCCAGCATCTGTTTACCAGACACTTGCACCGAGCAAGAAGTAACCTAAATGAAAATGAAAAGGGATATTTGCACAACACTATGGTGGTTATACAGCCCTAAATTTAAACAGAGATACAGATGGAATTAGATATTTGTTATACTTAAAACACTGAGCTGAAATAATTCTCTAGTAATTAAATAACAAACGTTGTTCTTGTCTGTAACTAATAAGAATGTTTATCTTGTTTCTGTCGAATAATACACAGCTTAATCTACTCTACCCCTCTTTTCAGACAATGAGATAATTAACTAGCTCATCAAGTCCTATTTCCGTGTTTACTTGTTCTTTTCTTTTTTGTCAGTTCTGTCTTGAATTACTTTTCGAAGACAGTTTCCAAAGTCCATTGCTTTACACACAACCTTACCACTTTCAAATTCCCTCTCAGTCAACTGTATTCATAAATGATCCAGGAAAGTTCATTGTCTTCCGACATAAAACACGCTGTCATTTACATGTCAATACTCAGAGTGTTTCACTACGCAGCACGATCCTTATGAAGAGTCCACCTGTAGCATCTATTGTCTCTGGATCAGGATCTGTGCTCTGTCGCCAAACATTGTAACTATCTCCACTTTGTTATCAGTAAAAAAATGTTAATTATATTGATTGTTATTTCGTAAAAGATAAGTTAGCTCAGTGGGCAGTCAAAAATGGGCGTTTCAAATTACTGTTTTGTATTTCAGAAAGGGTGTGTTAATGACCATGTGCTATAGACTAACGAGCAGCAAGCATCGGATTAACGATGGCTGATCTGGCTCGCCGGCTAGAATGAGTGTATTTTTAAGCGGTTATCCATCTCATGAAAAGAACGCAGAAGAATTTAAAATACGATAACACACAGAACAAAGTTTACACGATTCAAAGTCAAATGGCGCACTCATTTCCCGTGTCTTACAGTAACTTGCATTTCCGACGACAGAAAGAACATCCCACCACAAAAGCAAAACGAAAAGTATATGCACTATGTGTTCAAAAGAATCCGGACACCTGGCTGAAAATGACTAACAAGTTCGTGGCACCCTCCATCGGTAATGCTGCAATTCATTATGGTGTTCGCCCATCCTAAACCTTGATGACAGCTTCCACTCTTGCAGGCATACGTTCAATTAGATGCTGGAAGGTTTCTTGGGGAATGACAGCCCATTCTTCACGAAGTGCTGCACTAGGGAGAGGTATCGATGTCGGTCGGTGACGCCTGGCACGAAGTCGGCATTCCAAAACATCCCAAAGGTGTTCTATAGGATTCATGTCAGGAGTCCGTGCAGGCTAGTCCATTACAGGGATGTTACTGTGGTGTAACCACTCCGCCACAGGCCGTGCATTATGAACAAGTGCTCGATCGTGTTGAAAGATGCAATCGCCATCCCTGAATTGCTCTTCAACAGTGGAAAGCAAGAAGATGCTTAAAACATCAATGTAGGTCTGTGCCAACACACCAAACACCACAGCTTCCGAAGTTTATTGTTGGCACTACACTCGCTGGCAGATGACGTTCACCGGGCATTCGCTATATCCACACCCTGCCATCAGATCGCCACATTGCGTACCGCGATTCGTCACTCCACACAATGTTCTTCCACTGTTCAATCGTCCAACGTCTACGCTCCTTACACCAAGCGAGGAGTCGTTTCGCGTGTACCGGTGTGATGTGTGACTTATGAACAGCCACTCGTTCATGAAATCCAAGTTTTCTCACCTCCCGCCTAACTGCCACAGTATCTGCAGTGGATCCTGATACAGTCTGGAATTCCTGTGTGATGGTCCGGATAGATGTCTGCCTGTTACACATTACTACCCTCTTCAACTGTCGACGGCCTGTGTCAGCCAACATAGGAGGTCGGCCTGTACGCTTTTGTGCTGTACGTGTCCCTTCACATCGGAAACAGTGGACGTAGCGATATTTAGGAGTGTGGAAATCTTTCGTACAGACGTATGACACAGGTGATACCCAATCACCTGACCACGTTCGAAGTCCGTGAGTTCCGCGGAACGCCCCACTCTGCTCACTGACGGTGTCTAATGACTACTGAAATCGCTGATATGGAGCACCTGGCAGTAGATGGCAACACAATGCACCTCTTATGAAAAACGCATGTTGATGGGGGTGTCCGGATACTTTTGATCACATAGTATATGTGCCAGATCTTGAAGAGGCGACTGCGTATCGTTAACAGACTCTACCGTATGTGGAACAAAGACTGAAAAAGGAAAATGAGAAAGCACCCTGAACCTGAATCAGAGATGCCTGAAATTGCAGATGTAATTTATACTGCCTACGCTTTTTCCGCGAAGCAAAGCCATACCTTCAATGTAAAACGTTAGGATTCAAAAATTTTAAACGGGTTTTACAAGACAATGAATTTATTAGCGAGGGTTTACAGTACTATACAGAGCTCCTAGCCTGCTGTTACACAACTACCAATGAACTAGGTAGCCGAGCCGTTCCACGTGCTTCAGTCCGGAACCCCGCGTCTGCTACAGTTGCAGGTTCGAATCCTGCCTCGGGCATGGATGTGTGTGATGTCCTGAGGTTAGTTAGGTTTAAGTAGTTCTAAGTTCTATGGGACTGATGACCTCAGATGTTAAGTCCCATAGTGCTCAGAGCCATTTGAACCATTTGAACCAATGAACTCTATTTCTTCGTATTCAAGCGTCATTTAAATATTGTCTCCTGGGAATTTGCTGGCAGCGGTAAAATTGACACTGTTCTAGCATTTCAGTACATAATTTACAAAACTCTCCTTCCGGACAGGGTTCGGAAGGCCGAACGGCACCACCGACAGCCATGTCATCCTTAGCCGATAGGCGTCACTGGATGCACATATGGAGGGGCATGTGGTCAGCACACTGCTCTCCTGGCCGTTGTCAGTTTTCGAAAACGAGCCGGTACTTCTGAACCAAGTACCTTCTCAATTGGCCTCACAAGGGCTGAGTGCATCCCGCTTGCTAACAGCGCTCGACAGACCCGTGCAGTCACCTATCCAACCGCTAGTCAAGCCCGACAGCGCTTATCTTTGTAGATCTGACGGGAACAAGTGTTAACAATGCGGCAAGGCTGTTAGCACATAGTTTATAAAGCTAAAAATAGTTCAAGAGGTTAACAAAGATGACGATGTTTATGCGAAGATGATGGTTATGTGGTATACATTCTTTTCCTTAAGAGGAGATGCGAAGGCGGCTCCTGGTAGCTGTGGCTACAGACTGGTACGTTGCAACAGTTGGAGTGCGTGTCGTATGGAAATGAATATGGGATGCATAAATGGTGTGTGTGAAATCTTATAGGAATTAACTGCTAAGGTCATCAGTCCCTAGGCTTACACACTACTTAGCCTAAATTATCTTAAAGACAAACACACACACTCATGCCCGAGGGAGAACTCGAACCTCTGCCGGGATCAGCCGCACAGTCCATGACTGCAGCGCCTTAGACCGCTCGGCTGCATAAATGGTGTAATGACGCGGCGAACGGCGGACAACGCTGGCACCAGTACTAGCCAGGACAGCGTCCTCTACCCCAGAACCCCGGGTGTGCGGAACTGTCGGCGGGGTTCTTTCAATACCATGGCGAGCACAGAGCCATAATGCCCACTCAGTAACAACATTCTTAGCTAAGTTCATCTTCCATACGAGAGGTCGATCTCCAGTAACAGAATGGAAGGCATGGACATTGTGACGGTGGCGTGTCACCTCAGTATAAGGTCACGTCCCACGTGAGCGACAGAAGCGACCGACAGCGCCCGACATCTGGATGTGCGTCATTTCTGCTATAAGCAGCACCATCGGGCTACATGCTCGGGTGTTCTGCATGCGAGCGACCGAGTTCAAGTATAAGATGGCTACGAGAGCCGACCAGCTTGGGCAGTCTCCTTTTTTTTCACGTGTGTACTTATAAGTGAAAATAACGCTGTACTGAGGTGCGATCTGTCTGCGCGGAGTAGTGCATTTCGTGCTCTTGTCTAACACGTGCCTGAACAGTTCAATGCCAAAGATGTAACACAAGCGCCAGAGAAGACATATTTACGCAGAAGTCGCTCGGTGCAATATTATCGCTGACTACTTCATTATTATTAGTTTTTATGTAACTGCTAAGCGTAATAAGACTCAGGAGGAGGGGTCATGGTTTTAGTCGTACATGAAGATAGACGTATTCTACGCTCCAGTATTTCTTGTAAATTGTGGTGTGCCGTCTTAGGTCCATACTGTAAGAGATATTTCATGTTTGAAGTGAAATGGAAATGAAAGTATGATGTCAAACGAATGGAGCGTGTTGTAAAACATTACTCAATGTATGAAATTAAGGTACGTCTTCAAAATTAATTTTTGACTTACCAAGAATCGTTATCACTGAGTGTGATGTCATATATATGGTGTGTGCTGAAGGAAGATAACTCAATACATGTACGAAATTAAGGAGCGTCTTCAAAGTTAATTTTTGACTTACCTAGAATCGTTATCATTGAGTGACTGCAACGCTATAGACAGGGCTTGCATATAATGCGAGTGTGCGGAAGAATATGCAGTTTCTACGAGATCTTAAAATTCCTCTTGTCACCACTGGATGATTTAATTTGGAAATCGCGTTTATTCCGCTCCATGAACTCAGAATTTATATGTAACACTTCACCACTGCTCGCAAGTGAGCCTATGGTCCATCCGCACGGTGTAGAAACTATTTCTTTGTGTGTCCTACTACAGAATTTCAGCAGATGCAGCAGTTTCCTGTGATGAAGGGTGACTGAGCTTCATCATGTAACTGAAAAATTTATGTGTGGTCTGAGAAATCGAGAGAAAAAAGTATATCAACGAATTACGCACTGAAATAATTTTTTATTCAGAATTAAAGCTCGATAGTTGCAGCTTTATATCAGTTCAGAATTTTATCTCTAGACATTCAGTGTAATTATTCTTGATTCATGGCAATAACTGCTACCACTTAAAACAGTTCATACTCAAGAGCTACTTTGAACGTCAAATCTGTGAAGTACCAGTACCAGTTACTGAACTATTGATTCAAGAGTTGAGATATCCAGCTACTTCGAACTTCAGAATTTTCTCAACATTAAGCGGTGTGCTCTGTGTGAGTGTATGCTGTGTAGCTCCAACTCATTGCATTACACCACTTGCTATCCAAACCACATGACCTTATAAATCACATATACTTTGTTATAGATACATACAGTTCAGCTGCCAAACACCAAGCTGACAAATGAACAAACATATACACCACTGCGTGTGTTGGTAAAGAGAGGGATACTGTAAGCTGTTCCTAAATTATGGTGCCCATAGAACTTGGAATGTTTTAGCTGAAGAATAAGGTAACAAAATTAGCTTTACTTATGAAAATAATGTGATAAAGGACCCCTCTCCTTGAAATTCTCAAAGACAGGAATCTCCACGAAGAATTTCATCATTTACATTGAAGCGACAAATAAACCGGCATAGACAAGCGTATTCAAATACAGAGATATGTAAAAAGACAGAATACGGCGCTGCGGTCGGCAACACCTATATAAGACAACAAGTGTCTGGAGCAGTTGTTAGATCGGTTATTGTTGCTACAATGGCAGGTTATCAAAATTTAAGTGAGTTTGAACGTGGTGTTATAGTCGACACACAAGCGATGGATCACAGCATTTCCGAGTTGGCGATAAAGTGGCGATTTTCCTGTACGATCACTTCACGAATGTACCGCGAATGTTAGGAATCTGGTAAAATGTCAAATCTCCGACACTGCTGCGACCGGAAAAAAAATCCGGCAAGAACTGGACCAACGACGACTGAAGGGAATCGTTCGACTTGACAGAAATGCAACCTTTCCGCAAATTACTGCAGATTTCAAAGCTAGGCCATCAGCAAGTATCAGCGTGCGAACCATTCAACGAAACATCGTCGATATGGGCTTTCGGAGCCGAAGGCCCACTCATGCATCCTTGATGACTACATGACACAAAGCTTTACGCCTCGCCTGGCCCTGTCAACATTGGACTATTGATGACTGGAAACATGTCGCCTGGTCAGACGAATCTTGTTTCATATTGTATCGAGCGGATGGACATACACGGGTATGGGGACAAGCTCATGAATCTATGAACCCTGCATGTCAGCAGGGGACTGTTCAAGATGGTGGAGGTCTGTAATGGTGTGCGGCGTGTGCATTACACCACTTGCTATCCAAACCACCTGATACGTCTACCTGCATTAATTCATGTCCATTGTACATTCCGACCGATTTGCGAAATTCCAGCAGAACAATACGACACTCCACACGTCCAGAATTGCTACAGAGTGGCTGCAGGAACACTCTTCTGAATTTAAACATTTCCACTGTCCACAAAACTCCTCAGACATGAACACTATTGAGCAAATTTTGGATGCCTTGAAACATACTGTTCAGAAGAGATCTCCCCCCTCCCCCCCCCCCCCCTTTACTGTTACGGATTTATGGACAGCCCTGCAGGACTGATGGTGTCAGTTTCCTCCAGCACTACTTCATTTGTAGAGTCCATGCCACGTCGTGTTGCTGCACCTCTGCGTGCTAACGGGGAGCCAACACGATATTAGGTAGGTGTACCAGTTTCTTTGGCTCTTCAATGTGTACCAGCAACTACAAAGATCACTAGACAAAATTTTCGAATATACTAGGATGACTGCAGATACATTCGACTACCTCATCAATGAATTAAACACGAGTGTCTGTTATGTGACAACGAACTTGAAACATTGTGTACGCAGTTGACCTCAGTGTAATTCTAAATGTTGAGCAAGATGAGATCAGCGCAACTGGAACACTCAACGAATGTTAGATATCCACAGAACCAGAATCAACATAGAAAAATCAGTTTTTATTGTCTCTATATCCAATTCTCAATACTGGTAGCACCCATGGCTGTAGATAAAAGCAACATTTGAGTATAGTAATTAGAGTGCATCCTACGCACATGTCAGAATTCAGCTGGCAGGAGATGATGCCAATGTTATTGAGGAGCCAAAACCTTAGAAGTCTAGACAGAATATAAATGGCTTATGACATCAGTACTTATGTGTTACCGGTTAATCATGTAGCAGCGTCCTATCTATACCTGAAACAATATGCGAGACAATTACTTTACGTGGCGGTGTGGTATATCTGGAGGTTCAATTTGTTCAAATAGCCTTCTCTCAACACAACAATCCCTTGTGTCGACGGCGGATTGGTATTGTGAAATCCATAGAAGTATTGGATAGCAAATTATATCGATGCACAATGTAAAAGCTGTAGATATGCCTACATCTACGACATAGAAACAAGCTACTTAGGATACACTGAATAAGTCATCAGCAGGAGTCTTCCTACAATTAATACAACACGTTCCTAAGCGCCGTATGCCAAACAAATGTCTACACACCAAATGGCGACAAGTTTGGAAAAATGCCCAGGCAAAGATTGTACCTACAAATAGAAGAGCTATGTGGCTATATGTCATCACCGAACTCTGTCCAACTCATATATAAAACAATATAAAATAATATAATATAAAATCAAACTGACCCCCCTGAACCTTATGCGAACTGGGTGGTGTTGTATGGAACACACATATCTACGCAAGAGAACTATTAATATTTGGAACTGGGTAAGAAAAAATGTTTGTGTTATCACAATTACCTTCATAAATAAGATAGTCTTCCACCAAATTTTGCTATCAGATTAGAAATTTTTCCCTGTCACTAACCTGGCTTGTTGGACACTTGACATATTCTCTAGCCAAACTCGAGGAATTAACTGACTATTAGTCATTGCGGCTCTGGAGTTTCAAATCTCGTTTAGGAACCAGATATATACCAACAACGCACAGTTGTCTACGTTTGATTCTTGAGTCAGTTTAAGAAAGGAAAATGACGGTAAAGGATACGTTTTAGTCAGTAACTAACCTCATAGAATGCGATAGTGTAGAACTTTAAAGTACAAAGAAAAAGAATAAAATTGCAGTTTTCAAACTACATTGACAATTTACAAGAGACAAATCTCCATTTGGTCCAACTTCGTGTTCTATCTTGAAAGTTTCATTATTGTTATTATTACTATTATTATGGTAAGTGTAAGTCAGTGATATGATATGTTCCGCACATGCATAAACAAACTAAACACTTGTAAAACTTTATAATTCTCATTTCAGTCCAATAATAGAACTAGTATTAAAAAAGAGTGCACTGGTAACCTGTTATAGACTTTTGGGACAGAACATAATCTGTATGAAAATTATTTCTTCTTCTAGTATTGTGGTTGTGGGTTGCTGAGTTCACTCTAAATTAACTCTTTTTAGCAGCCACAAATTCCATTAGGAAACATATGTATTGATATTTAAGTACAAGAATCCCTAGCTTCCTGAAGACGTTTCTACATGATATTCGGTTATCAGCTTTACATAATATTCTTACTCCACGCTTCTATGGAATAAATACTTCTTTCACCTTTGCTGAAATAGCGCAGAAGATTGTACGTGGAATAGGACTGAGGGAAAGTATGCTAAGTATGCTAACAATACTGTTTGCACATCAGCACAATGAGAAAGATTTCTGAGTTCGAAGCAGGTAGAAATTAGCCTTTTTGGTTAACTGACCCGCCTGGGGATAACACATCTATTTAGTCTCTACCTCGATGCCCAGGACCTCATTCAATCCAACGATCGCTAATTCTGTTACCTCTAACTCAATTTTATTTGTTTGAAATTGTGTTCTGTGCGTTTTAACAAGATTAAGGATTAAGTTGTTAGCTATGAACTAGTGGCAAGGTCATCCCATTGTTCTCCTTAATAAGATGTACTTTGGTCCTTCAGCAACATACTCTATCGGGAACAATCAAATGAAAACGAGACAGATGGAAAAAATAAGTACACTGTTCATTATTTGTAAAGTAATCATCGTAACTGTGTAGACATTTATCTCGCTGTGAGAGAACACGGTTGAAAAATGTTTGTGGTTACCTATGAAAAGATAACGTTCTACGAGTCGGGGCGTGCAATGTCGGAAGTTTGAACGTGGTATGGAAGCTAGAAAATCTGAAAAGAGAAATTAAAAGGCTCAATCTAGATGTAGTAGGGGTCAGTGAAGCGAAATGCAAAGACGATAAGTGTTTCTGGTCAGATGAGTACAGGGTAATATGAACAGCAGCAGAAAATGATACAACGGGAATAGGATTCTTACCGTCTGAATAGGAAGGTAGAGCAGCGAGTGTGTTACTGTGAACAGTTCAGTGACAGGGTTGTTGTTATCAGAATCTACAGTAAACCAATACCGACAACGATAGTTCAGGCATACATGCCGACATCGCAAGCTGAAGATGAAGAGATAGAGATACGGGTAATAGAGTACATAAAGGGAGATGATAATCTAATGGTCATGGGGGACTGGGATGTATCTGTAGGGGAGAGAGTAGAAGAAAAGGTTATAGGAAAATATGGGCTTGGGACAAGGAATAAGAGAGAAGAAAGACTAATTGAGTTCTGTTATAAATTTCAACTAGTAATAGTGAATATTCTCTCAAGAATCACAAGAGGAGGAGGTATACCTGGAAAAGGCTGGGTGACAAGGAAAGATTTCAGTTAGATTACATCGTGATCAGACAGAGATTCTGAAATCAGATATTGAATTGTAAGGCGTACCCAGGAGCAGATATAGACTCGGATCACATTTTAGTAGTGATGAAGAGTAGGCTGAAGTTTAAGAGATTAGTCAGGAAGTTGAATGCGGAAGTTCTAAGGAATGACGAGATATGATTGAGTTCTGTAAGGCTGTAGATACAGCAATAAGGAATAGCTCAGTTGGCGATACCGATGAAGAGTAATTATCTCTAAAACGGGCAATCACAGAAGCTGGAGAGAAAAACAAAGGTACAAAGAAGGCAACTGCGAAGAAACCATGGGTAACAGAAGAAACACTTCAGTGATCGATGAAAGAATAGAGTGTAGAAATGTTCAGGGAAATTCAGAAATACAGAAATACTAGTCGCTGAGGTATGAAATAAATAAGAAGTGCGGCGAAGGTAAGACAAAACGGTTGCATGAAAACCGTAAAGAAATCGTAAAAGAAATGATTGTCGGAATGACTGACACAGTATATAGGAAAGTCAAAGCAACCTTCGAGGAAATTAAAAGCAAGGTCTGTAACATTAAGAGTGCAACGGGAATTCCACTGCTAAATGCAGACGAGAGAGTGGATAGGTGTGAAGAGTACATTGAAGGCCTCTACGAGGGGAAGATTTGTCTGATGTGATAGAAGAAACAGGAGTCAATCTAGAAGAGATAGGGAATCCAGAATCAGAATTTAAGAGACCTTAGGAAGACTCAAGACCAAATAAGGGAGAAGGGATAGATAACATCCCACCTGAAGTGTCCGCAGCTCGTGGTAGTGCGGTAGCGTTCTCACTTCCCGCGCCCGGGTTCCCGGGTTCGATTCCCGACTGGGTCAGGGATTTTCTCTGTGTCGTGATGACTGGGTGTTGTGTGATGTCCTTAGGTTAGTTGGGTTTAAGTAGTTCTAAGTTCTAGGGGACTGGTGACCATAGATGTTAAGTCCCATAATGCTCCGAGCCATTTGAACCAACCATCTGAAGTTTTAAAATTATTGGGGTAAGTGGAAACAGAACGACTAATCACGTTCGTGTGTAGAATGTATGAGTCTAGCGATATGCAATCTGACTTCGGAAAACTATCATCCACTCAATTCCGAAGACTTCAAGAGCTAACAAGAGCGAGAATTATCGCACAATCACCTTAACAGCTCATGCATCGAAGCTGCTTACAAGAATAATATACAGAAGAATGGAAAAGAAAATTGAGAATGCGCTAGGTTACGATCAGTTTGGCTTTAGGAAAAGTAAAGGGACGAGAGAGGCAATTATGACGTTACGGCTAATAATGGAAGCAAGGCTAAAGAAAAATCAAGACACTTTCATAGGATTTGTCGACCTGGAAAAACCGTTCGACAATATAAAATGGTGCAAGCTGTTCGAGATTCTGAAAAAAGTAGGGGTAAGCTATAGGGAGAGACGGGTCATATACAATATGTACAACAACCAAGAGGGAATAATAAGAGTGGACGATCAGGAACGAAGTGCTCGTATTAAGAAGGGTGTAAGACAAGGCTGTAGCCTTTCGTTCCTACACTTCAATCTGTACATCGAGGAAGCAATGATGGAAATAAAAGAAAGGTTCAGGAGTGGAATTAAAATACAAGGTGAAAGGATATCAATGATATGATTCGCTGATGACATTGCTATCCTGAGTGAAAGTGAAGAAGAATTAAATGATCTGCTGAACGGAATGAACAGTCTAATGAGTACACAGTATGGTTTGAGAGTAAATCGGAGAATGACGAAGGTAATGAGAAGTAGTAGAAATGAGAACAGCGAGAAACTTAACATCAGAATTGATTGTCACGAAGTCAATGAAGTTAAGGAATTCTGCTACCTAGACAGTAAAATAACCAATGACGGACTGAGCAAGGAGGACATCAAAAGCAGAGTCGCTATGGCAAAAAAGGCATTTCTGGCCAAGAGAAGTCTACTAATATCAAATACCGGCCTTAATTTGAGGAAGAAATTTCTGAGGATGTACGTCTGGAGTACAGCATTGTATGGTAGTGAAACATGGACTGTGGGAAAACCGGAACAGAAGAGAATCGAAGCATTCGAGATGTGGTGCTATAGACGAATGTTGAAAATTAGGTGTACTGATAAGGTAAGGAATGAGGAGGTTCTACGCAGAATCGGAGAGGAAAGGAATATGTGGAAAACACTGATAAGGTGGTGGTGGTGGTTAGTGTTAACGTCTCGTCGACAACGAGGTCATTAGAGACGGAGCGCAAGCTCGGGTTAGGGAAGGATTGGGAAGGAAATCGGCCGTGTCCTTCCAAAGGAACCATCCCGGCATTTGCCTGAAACTATTTAGGGAAATCACGGAAAACCTAAATCAAGATGGCCCGAGACGGGATTGAACCGTCGTCCTCCCCACTGATAAGGAGAAGGGACAGGATGATAGGACATCTGCTGAGACATGAGGGAATGATTTCCATGATACTAGAGGGTGCTGTAGAGGGCAAAAACTGTAGAGGAAGACAGAGATTGGAATACGTCAAGCAAATAATTGAGGACGTAGGTTGCAAGTGCTACTCTGAGATGAAAAGGTTAGCACAGGAAAGGAATTCGTGGCGGGCCGCATCAAACCAGTCAGTAGACTGATGACCAAAAAAAAAAAAAAAAAAAGACGCGAAAGACAGTCAGCGTCTGAAAAAAATACATGGGAAGCACGTTTAACGCCTAAATGCAGCAATAAGTCCTTGAAAATGAAATCCTATGTATATGTGGGTTATACAAGGGGCCTTCAATAAGTAATGCAAAAAAAATTTTTCTGAGAGCAGGATGACTTTATACAGTTTTGTAATACATCATATTATTCCTCACACTTCTGGCTACAAAAACCTGTTTTGCAACATAATCTCCGTTCAGTGAGACTATCTTACGCCACCTTGCTGAGATGGCCTGTATGCCCGCATGGTACCAATCTACTGGTCGACGTCGCAACCAACGCCCTGCTGCATCAATAACCTCGCCATCATGCACGTACTGCTTCCCTTGGGGTGCATCCTTCTTTTGGCCATACATATGGAATTCGGAGGGTACGAGATTCGTGCCGTAGAGTCGATGGGGAAGGACAATCCAATGAATTTCTGAGAGCTCCTCTCGGCAGCTCACACTTGTGTGAGGCATTGCATTATCACGGAGAAAGAAAAGTTTATTTGCATTTTTGGGGTGGCGAAAACGTTGTAGTCGTTTCTTCAATTTCCTGAGGGTAGCACAATACACTTCCGAGTTGATCGTTGCACCGTGAGGGAGGACATCGAACAGATTAACCGCTTTAGAGTTTCAGTAAACGGTCGACATGATTTTGCCGACTGAGGGTGCGGCTTTGATCGTTATCTTCGAAGGAGAGATGGTGAGATGCCACTCCGTGGGTTGCCGTTTTGTTTACGGTTCGAAGCGAATCCATGTTTCATCGACTGTGATTATTTTCGACAAAAAATTGTCACAATCAGCCTCGTAATGTGCAAGAAATTCCGCACAGAATGCCCTTCGTTGTTCTTTATGGTCTTCTGTTCGGTGGTGAGGAATACAGCGGGCACACACTTTTGAGTAATCCAAGTGGTGGACGAGTGTATTAGCATCACCAAAGAAGACGTCCAGTTGTACGAGGTGCATTCAAGTTCTAAGGCCTCCGATTTTTTTCTAATTAACTACTCCCCCGATTTCGATGAAACTGGCGTTACTTCTCGACGTAATCGCCCTGCAGACGTACACACTTTTCACAACGCTGACGCCATGATTCCATGGCAGCGGCGAAGGCTTCTTTAGGAGTCTGTTTTGACCACTGGAAAATCGCTGAGGCAATAGCAGCACGGCTGGTGAATGTGCGGCCACGGAGAGTGTCTTTCATTGTTGGAAAAAGCCAAAAGTCACTAGGAGCCAGGTCAGGTGAGTAGGGAGCATGAGGAATCACTTCAAAGTTGTTATCACGAAGAAACTGTTGCGTAACGTTAGCTCTATGTGCGGGTGCGTTGTCTTGGTGAAACAGCACACGCGCAGCCCTTCCAGGACGTTTTTGTTGCAGTGCAGGATGGAATTTGTTCTTCAAAACATTTTCGTAGGATGCACCTGTTACTGTAGTGCCCTTTGGAACGCAATGGGTAGGGATTACGCCGTCGCTGTCGCAGAACATGGACACCATCATTTTTTCAGCACTGGCGGTTACCCGAAATTTTTTTGGTGGCGGTGAATCTGTGTGCTTCCATTGAGCTAAATGGCGCCTTGTTTCTGGATTGAAAAATGGCATCCACGTCTCATCCATTGTCACAACCGATTAAAAGCAAGCCCGATTCATGCTGTCGTTGCGTGTCAACATTGCTTGGCAACATGACACACGGGCAGCCATGAGGTCGTCCGTCAGCATTCGTGGCACCCACCTGGATGACACTTTTCGCATTTTCGGGTCGTCATGCAGGATTGTATGCACAGAATCCACAGAAATGCCAACTCTTGAGGCGATCTGTTCAACAGTCATTTGGCAATCCCCCAAAACAATTCTCTCCACTTTTTCGATCATGTCGTCAGACCAGCTTGTGCGAGCTCGAGGTTGTTTCGGTTTGTTGTCACACGATTTTCTGCCTTCATTAAACTGTCGCACCCACGAACGCACTTTCAACACATCCGTAACTCCATCACCACATGTCTCCTTCAACTGTCGGTGAATTTCAATTGGTTTCACACCACGCAAATTCAGAAAACGAATGATTCAATGCTGTTCAAGTAAGGAAAACGTCGCCATTTTAAGTGTTTAAAACAGTTCTCATTCTCGCCGTTGGCGGTAAAATTCCATCTGCCGTACGGTGCTGCCATCTCTGGGACGTATTGACAATGATTGCGGCCTCATTTTAAAACAATGCGCATGTTTCTATCTCTTTCCAGTCCAGAGAAAAAAAAAAACAGAGGCCTTAGAACTTGAATGCACCTCGTACAGTGTAGTGTTTGATTGTGATCTGTCGATCAACATGAATGAGAGTATCCGCTGGTTCCATCACTGCACAAGTCACAAATGTGTTTTGACTGTCGACTCGCTGGAGATCGGTCAGGATTGAGCGACCTTTTTGCAATGATGACCTAACGCCTATCCCAACGACGCGTCGTGCTTTTGCCCAGTGTCAGGTCTCCGTAGACATTTTGCAGGCGCCTACGAATATCAGCGATGCTCTTGTTTTCCGCCAAAAGAAATTTAATGACGGCTGTCCGCTTGGAACGCACCTCCGTTACAGACGTCATTTTAAAGGCAAAGTATAGTGCTACCACTTATCGGAACTACGTCCAACTATAGGGGCTGAAGCGGCAATATTCCACGATGTTCCACAACAAATTCAGCGTTTTTTCAATCGAAACTGATCGAGAAAAAAAAGGTGTTGCATTACTTACTGTACGCCCCTCATACATAGAAGGATGAAGTATTGTGACTGAAGAGGACGTACAGCTACATCTACATACATACAGTGCACACCACACTGAAGTGCATGGAAGAGGGTACTTAGCATGGTGCCATATGTTAGGGCTTCTTCCCGCTGCGTACGGAGCGTGGAAAGAATGTCTGATTAAGACCTCAAAACTTATTCTAATTTCGACTTCACGGTTCTTATGTGAACGTTGCTTTGGGTGCTAAAGAATACCTCTAGATTCTTCTCTTAATAATAATTCCCGAAACTTTCTAGGTAAGCGCTGTTATTTGCTTCTATCTTCAAGTATCAGACATTACAGGTAGTTAATCATTTCCGTGATGTTTTCCCAATAGTTAAATAAATCTCTATCCATTCGTGCCGCCATCATTTGTATACGTTCAGTGCCCCTTGTTAATCATATTTGGTACTGGTCCACGCACTTGAACAATACCGTGACATGGTAAGCAGTCTCCTTTGTAGACGGTCTGCATTGTCCCAGTATCCTGGTAATGAACCTAAGCCTGCACCTGCCTTACCTACGACTGGGCGATGCGCTCATTTCATTCTATATCCTTCCAAGTAATCATAGGACACGCCTTTTCTGCGATTTGTGAATTGCACAGTTTCACAGTTTTCAAAACTAAAAAACGTTGCCAATTTGGAACCACTTTGAAATCTTATCAAGATCTGAGTCGATATTTATGCAGCGTTTTAGAGGTAGCAGGTCTACTTCATTATAGATAACTACATAATCCGCGAAAAGCAACTCTTTGCTATTAATATCCTCTGTCAGGCCATTTATATACAGTATGAGGAACAAGGGACCCAACAGATATCCCTGGAAAACGCCTGAAGTTACTTTTACTTCCCTCGATGACTCTCCACGCAAGATGAACTGCTGCGTCCTCCCTACCAAAAATCCTGAATCTGTTCAGAAGTTTTGCTTGATACTCATGTAATCGTAGTTTTGTTAATAATCGTTGCTGTGGTACTGAGTCAAACGCTTCTCGGAAGTCGAGAAATACCATATCAGCCTGACTGCCTTGGAGAAAAAAGTGGAAACGTTAGAGTTTAGCACCCCGTCGACAACGAGGACCCTAGAGAAGGAGCACAATGTTGGATTTGTTAAGACAAGGGAAGGAAAGCGGCCACGCTCTTTCAAAGAAACTGTACCGGCATTTGCCTGGAGTGATTTAGAGAAATGAAGGAAGACCTAAATCTGCATGATCAGACGTGGAGTCGAACGTCGTCCTTCTCAAGGCGAGTGCAGCGCGCTAACCACTGCACCACCTCACTCGCTTGATCGCCAGGTTCCACAGCTTTCAGGATGCCATGTGAGAAAAGCTTAAGTTGGGTTTAGTCTGATCCATGTTTTTGGAATCCATTTTGGATGGCATGGAGGAAATTTCACAAGCCGCGACGTAGTCGCGCAAAAAAAAAAAAAAAAAAAAGTGATCCAGGTACTGTTGAATATTTTTTATTCCAGTCTTTGATCAAAATACAAGGTCCTTCGACGTCGACCGGTTTCAGTAAATAATGACCATCTTCAGATGAACAATATAAAAAATATACAACAAGTGGGCAGTCTGTCTTTCAAAACAGTGCAGTATTTTCTATCACGATATGCTCTGATACAAACTGCGAATGTACAGATAAAATAAGATAAAATGTACCTATTCCACACCATGTCCTAATGTGATAAAACAGTAATGGCTTCGTCAAAACAAATAAATACACTCAGCAAAGCATAGTCACGTAGAACTAAAATATGGTGTAAAATAGGCCACATCGCCCACACAGTCATTTTGCAACTGGCGTTATTGTACAAAACATACCGAAGTGCAGTAGCTACCAGAACTATGTTGGCTTATATGCTTCATAAATGTTGATACTGTGGGCTTAGATGTGTTTTTCATTTACATAAGAACCATAGTATGATGAAAATACAGTAGGTAAAATACATATAGCGGACTTTTAAATTTGATAATTACTATAGAAACTAATTGTGATAAAATAAAGCTTCCCGCGCCCGGGTTCCCGGGTTCGATTCCCGGCGGGGTCAGGGATTTTCCCTGTCTCGTGATGACTGGATGTTGTGTGCTGTCCTTAGGTTAGTTAGGTTTAAGTAGTTCTAAGTTCTAGGGGACTGATGACCATAGCTGTTAAGTCCCATAGTGCTCAGAGCCATTTGAACCATTTGATAAAATAAAGGACTAATACAGTAACACGTAAAATTATTTAAAGGAAATGTATAAAGTTAATAGGTTTTGACATTTTTTTGGTGAATTTACAGTCAAAAATAAAATATACGTAGTACTCTGCCTATAGCAACCTACAAATTACCTGTGAAAGATAAAATGTCTATATGACAAAATAACTTATGGAACAAAAGACAGATCAATGCTCAGCTCCTTCTGTTGGCTCGGCCACCAGGATGTTACTTAGGTGCGTAGTAATCGTAAGAACTTAACCGCTAGAGGGCTTTTTGTACATCGCGATACGTCTCCCACAGAAAAGGTTTATACAACATATTAACAGTCAATAAATAAGATTATATAGTCCGGCCATACAGTCCATGAATAGATAGGATATAATCAGTTACAAGATTACAGTGACGAGTGTATGGAAGTAAGACAAATGCATACTGTTCTCGACACAAATCATCAACAACCTAGATATAAATAAGCGAGGCATTAAGTTTTGGACGTAAGCCGTAGTTTCCCGTATGATATACTACTGTTTACGGATGAAGCTAATATCTATGGAAATAGAGACGTAAATAATAAGGATTATAAGTACTACTCAGTCGTGAAACCTCACTGGATGTTTCCATCGAAAGTAGGTGGGTCATCAAAAGTAATGGTTTGGTGTGGAATATAGTGTTCTCGTGTCATAAGGCACTTCTTCAATCAGGGTACTGCAACAGCAGCCCATTATCTGCAGCTGTTAGAGGAAGATGTGCCATCGTCGACTGACTGAAGACGGGACATTGCCAACTCTCTTTCAGCACGGCAATGCCCCACCTCAGCTGTCTGGGTATACCTGTAAATCTAGTTTCCCCACAGATGGATAGGTTGTGAACGTCGTATGGTGTGGCCACCACATTCCCAGGATTTTACTCCATTGGTTCTCTATCTGTCAAGCCATTTGAAGCCAGCTATGTATGTGGTGAAGATCAAAAACTTTAGATGCATCAGGGATCGGAATGTTCCTGCTTGTGCTGCGTATTTTCGCTGATGATGGTGTGGTGTACGGGAAAGTGTAGCCTGCCCGGCTAGCCACACAGTCTAACGCGCTGCTTCCCGAGAGGAAAGGTCTGCCGGTCCTCGACACGAATCCGCCTGCCGGATTAGTGTTGAGGTCTGGTGTGCCAGCCAGCCTGTGGATGGTTTTTAAGGCGGTTGTCCATCTGCCTCGGCGAATGCGGGCTGGACCCTCTTATTCCTCCTCAGTTACACTAAGTCGTCAATTGCTGTGCAAATACTGTCTCCTCATATGTGTACACCATAATTACTCTACCACGCAAACATTTGGGGTTACACTCGTCTGGTATGAGACGTTGCCGGGTGGGTCCACTGGGGGCCGAACCGCACAATACCCCTGGGTTCGGTGTGGGGCGGTTGTGGGGTGAGTGGACTGCTGTGGCCGGTTGTGAGGTTGTGAAACACTGAGAGTTATGGCGGGACGAAGTTTCTCCGTCGTTTCTAGGTCTCCGGTCCAATACACAGGAAACACAACGGGAAAGTGTCATTGTTGAGTGATTGGAGGGTGATGCAAGTTGACTTAGACAAAATTTCTAGTTGGTGTGACCCAAAGGAGCTTGTTCTAAATGTAGAAAAATTTAAGTCAATACAGATTAGGAGAAACAATCCCGTTATACATTCCTGGAAATGGAAAAAAGAACACATTGACACCGGTGTGTCAGACCCACCATACTTGCTCCGGACACTGCGAGAGGGCTGTACAAGCAATGATCACACGCACGGCACAGCGGACACACCAGGAACCGCGGTGTTGGCCGTCGAATGGCGCTAGCTGCGCAGCATTTGTGCACCGCCGCCGTCAGTGTCAGCCAGTTTGCCGTGGCACACGGAGCTCCATCGCAGTCTTTAACACTGGTAGCATGCCGCGACAGCGTGGACGTGAACCGTATGTGCAGTTGACGGACTTTGAGCTAGGGCGTATAGTGGGCATGCGGGAGGCCGGGTGGACGTACCGCCGAATTGCTCAACACGTGGGGCGTGAGGTCTCCACAGTACATCGATGTTGTCGCCAGTGGTCGGCGGAAGGTGCACGTGCCCGTCGACCTGGGACCGGACCGCAGCGACGCACGGATGCACGCCAAGACCGTAGGATCCTACGCAGTGCCGTAGGGGACCGCACCGCCACTTCCCAGCAAATTAGGGACACTGTTGCTCCTGGGGTATCGGCGAGGACCATTCGCAACCTTCTCCATGAAGCTGGGCTACGGTCCCGCACACCGTTAGGCCGTCTTCCGCTCACGCCCCAACATCGTGCAGCCCGCCTCCAGTGGTGTCGCGACAGGCGTGAATGGAGGGACGAATGGAGACGTGTCGTCTTCAGCGATGAGAGTCGCTTCTGCCTTGGTGCCAATGATGGTCGTGTGCGTGTTTGGCGCCGTGCAGGTGAGCGCCACAATCAGGACTGCATACGACCGAGGCACACAGGGCCAACACCCGGCATCATGGTGTGGGAAGCGATCTCCTACACTGGCCGTACACCACTGGTGATCGTCGAGGGGACACTGAATAGTGCACGGTACATCCAAACCGTCATCGAACCCATCGTTCTACCATTCCTAGACCGGCAAGGGAACTTGCTGTTCCAACAGGACAATGCACGTCCGCATGTATCCCGTGCCACCCAACGTGCTCTAGAAGGTGTAAGTCAACTACCCTGGCCAGCAAGATCTCCGGATCTGTCCCCCATTGAGCATGTTTGGGACTGGATGAAGCGTCGTCTCACGCGGTCTGCACGTCCAGCACGAACGCTGGTCCAACTGAGGCGCCAGGTGGAAATGGCATGGCAAGCCGTTCCACAGGACTACATCCAGCATCTCTACGATCGTCTCCATGGGAGAATAGCAGCCTGCATTGCTGCGAAAGGTGGATATACACTGTACTAGTGCCGACATTGTGCACGCTCTGTTGCCTGTGTCTATGTGCCTGTGGTTCTGTCAGTGTGATCATGTGATGTATCTGACCCCAGGAATGTGTCAATAAAGTTTCCCCTTCCTGGGACAATGAATTCACGGTGTTCTTATTTCAATTTCCAGGAGTGTAGATAACTAGTGCGGTCCATTTCCGAGTACTGCTCGAGTGTTTTGGATTCATCTGGTCGGGATGAAAGAAGACATCGAAGCAGTTCAGAAGTGTGCTGCTAGATTTGCTTTCGGTAGATTCGATCATCACTTGAGTGTTACAGTAATGCTTTGGGAACTCAAATGGGAATCCCTGGAGGGAAGACGACGTTCTTTCCGCGGAAAACTACTGAGAAAATTTAGAGAATCGGCATTTAAAGCTGACTGCAAGATGATTCTACTGCCGCCAACATACATTTCGCGTTAAGGACCACGAGGTTAGGAGAGATTAGGGCTCTTATGGAGGCGTTTGGACAGTCGTTTCTCCCTCTCTCTGTTTGCGAGTAGAACAGGGAAGAAAATGTATAGTTACAGTAGAAGGTACTCTCCACCATGCACCATACGGTGGCATGCGGAGTGTGTATAGGGATGTAGATTCCGCTACATGTGTGCGCGGGGAATGGATAAAGTGGATAATACCAACCTTACAACGTGCTTAAAACGTGTCAAGAACTTCCTCTAGCCTTTATGTGCTATGATCAGAAATTGTCTTATTCTGTACAAAATGGGACGTAACTTGAGACCCAATTAAGTTACGCTCAACTCAGTTACATCATTGTTTTCCCCGTGTAACTGTCTATATGGTCGCCATGTAACACTGTCTCACATGTCTGTACGTACTAAGCGCTATAGCGGTTATTTTAATTCAGTGTCCAGATGAAGTTTCTAAGAAATACTTCCTTTAGTTAATCTATACTCTGAACCGTTCTACGTTCCTCAAATCTATGGAACACAATAACTGACTGACTCACTTGCAGGACAGATTTAAACTGCTAATACAAAATAAAAGCATGTGTACATAGTATTAAATGCATCTGTTTTATGTATCTACCAAATAAATGAGCAAATGCGTAATAAATACGTGTTCTTGTGCCAAAAGTGCGTCTATTAATTCGAACCCGTCAAGAAATTGTTTCAAAAACATTTTCTTCGCCTTTATTTTTGTTTTTCGAAGAAAACGGTGGGAAATTATTCGCCAATGAGGATTCGATTTCTTCAGTAACGCAGAGAATGATACCTCTTTATTTTTTAATTTCCTAAAAAGAATGCGCTACCACGCAGATGGCCTATGGAATCCTCTCGAGTAATCCGTCACCACTTCGTTACGTTGCTCGGTGCATGTCTGACCGATATAATTGGTCCTTATTTTCTAAAGAAAGTATCAAAACAGCAGATACCTGAAAGGTATCACAAAATTATTTATGAATATGACGACATCTCGCATATCAATCGTTCCACGAGTAATGTTGCGTTCAGTTTTCTACATAATGTAAGTAGCCCCTCTTGTGTGCGACTGTTCGTAACTGTCCTGACAATAAATACATTATCAGCAATAAAAACATCACACCAAGTGGAGAGCAATGTAACACAAATCAGCCGATATGAGTGATCAATTTATTGATAACGATCTACGAATGATATTGTTGACAACGATATGGAAACGATCCTTCTATCTTTCCATTAGCAACGTGATAATTAAATGATAAGTTTCTCTTTATATAAGTGCCGAATAGCAGGATACAGATCAAGAGCTGGCAAGATGAAAGTCATTGCTTTGATTCTTACACTTGCGGCAGTAGCCTCAGGTTAGTAACAAAACTTCACGCTTTTGTATCAGTGACTTAAAAACATAACGTGTTCTAGTACCTGTGGTATTTCTACTGTTGGTTGCTGCCATATTATAAAGTACATGTATTTGCAGTAAAAAGATTCTCTGAGCCAAGTAAGACTCTTTCGTGTGTATTCTGCCGTGTCATCGACATGAGCGCCAGTCTTTCTATTTCTCAAAACTTACAGAAATCAATATTGTCAACAATCTGTGTTAGAGCGTCCAGAAACCCACCTTAAAATCCTACATTTTGTGGTGTACATATACATGAAAATAAGAACTTGAAGAAACACTCTACGAAGCTCATTAATCAGTATAATTTAGAAATGAATCGCGTTATTAACTTTTTAACACTGTCTATTCACTGATGTCGTTTGTAATACTATTGTAGAGTAAGTCGTCTATTGCAGAGAAAGTTTTCTTTAGATAAAAGGTTGCCATCTGGATTATCCAGGGTGGCCCAGGAGGAATGGACAGTATTTAGGGGTGTCACGGAAACGATCATTCGAAGCACTAAGCTCTAGTAATCCCAGGCTCAAAAATGCCAGTCTTACGAGCTATAAGCACTCATAGTTCTTTAGGTACCCTCTTTAAACGCCTCTTAAATGACATTTTTTCCTTGTTTTGCTCCATGCTGGCATCTCTCAAATTATGGTAATTTATTTTTTTGTCTTTATTATTTATTGTCAAATTATAGACCTGTTAAAATTTTAAAAGAGATCATGCATCTTACTGTTTTCGTTTTTCAACTATTTTGTAGTTTTCTTTTGTTTTGTTTCTATCTACAACATTTTACAAAGAATAATACTTTTTAAAATAACAATAATTTACGATTGAAATATAAATACAATTTTGTTGTTTTAAGAAGAGTATAAAAGGATGATAGAACAGAGGAGAGATTTGTGAGGCCATCACCAACTGTGACTGGCGGTGAATATCTCGGAATGGTTTTTTCGAGTTGTTGACCGCCAGTCACAACAAAATAATAGAGAAACAATATTGCTAATATTATGCACTAACTTTAGGTGCTCATCCGAGCCGACCGGAGTGGCTGAGCAGTTCTAGGCGCTACAGTCTGGAACCGCACGACCGCTATGGTCTCAGGTTTGAATCCTACCTCGGGCATGGATATGTGTGATGTCTTAAGGTTAGATAGGTTTAAGTAGTTCTAAGTTCTAGGGGACTGATGACCTCAGCAGTTTAGTCTCAGAGTGCTCAGAGCCATTTGCACCATATTTTTTGCTCATCCGAGTACAACATTTGGTGCTTTATGGGCTAGATGGCCAGCACCTTATGCTTATTTACTTCCACATCTCGTCTTCCTCCTCCTGTTCCTCTTCAGTGTCACTGTTCACACTGTCACTGTGAGGATCGCTGTCACCCTCTGGAGATTCTTGTTACATTGATGTGGGGTCTGAATGGGGTACAGTAAAATGGGGCATGCCCCAGGGATCAGTGTTGGGGCCACTCCTGTTCCTTATTTATATAAATGATATGCCCTCTAGTTCTACAGGTAACTGTAAAATATTTCTGTTTGTTGCTGACACTAGTTTGGTAGTAAAGGATGTTGTGTGCAACATTGGCTCGGTTTCAAATACAGCAATTCATGACATTAGTCCACGGCTAGTAGGCAATAAACTATCGCTAAATCACATTAAGACTCAGTTTTGACAGTTTCTAACACACAATTCAAGAAAACCTAACCTTTTAATTTCACAGAATGGGCATAAGATTAGTGAAACTGAATAGTTCAAATTTCTAGGTGTTTAGATAGGCAGGAAACTGTGTTGGAAAGCCAACGTTCAGGATCTTGTTCAAAGACTTAATGCTCCCAATTTTACTATTCGAACAATATCTGAACTGAGTGATCGTTCGACACGAAAATTAGTCTACTTCGTTTATTTTCATTCACTTATACCGTATGGTATTATACTTTGGGGTAACTCTTCCCATTCTAAAAGGATATTTTTGGCTCAGAAACAGGCACGTCGGGCAATAAGTGGTGCAAGTTCAAGAACCTCTTGTTGGCCCCTGTTCACGAGTATTTTGACAATGGCCTCTCAATATGTATATTCCTAACTGTCATTTCTTGTTAACAATATTAGCTTATTACCAAGAATAAACAACTTTCACTCAGCTAATACACGGCAGAAATCAAACCTACATATGGATTGGACATCCTTAATTCTTGTGCAGAAAGGTGTGCATTATACCGCTGCATCCATTTTCAATACGCTACCACTAGAATTCAAAAATTTTAGCAGTGGTCCACGTACTTTCAAATCGAAACTGACGAGTTTGCTCATGTGTCACTCCTTCTATTGTGTCGAGGAGTTCCTTGAAAAAGTAAGCTGATTCTTGTTGTATTGTTGATTGCGTTTACTTAAACATATCTTTATTTTTCGGGTTCTTAAACATTTTATTTTTATCTGTTATTACTTTTATGTTGTAATTTCATATATTAACACGTTCCACCACCTTGGACATTTGCTCCGCAGTTTGGTCCTACGGAACTTGACGTGTAAATAAGAAATAAAAATTTCATATAGGCATGTCTGTTATATAGTGTCCGCAAGTACTCTTCATGTGTTGTTTTTGAGGTACTGTTTGTCAATCCGTTTAGCTGCGCCCATTGTTCTTCGTCTCTTATTGCTGTGTATATATGTATGTCTGTTTCGGTGTAGTTCAAGTGTAGTGTATATTGTTCGTGTATTGCCCTCAGAAGAAGACAGTGCATTTTGGGGAACGTTCTTCGCTGAATGTGCATGTGTGTCTGTCTCAGACTCAGACGGTTCTGTAAATCAGAGAGCTTGCAGTAGAAGAGATTTGTTTTACAGTACTGAAGATGAAAAGGTACTCATAGCTTGTAAGGTATGCATTTTGGAGCACACGTTTACTTCAAATTTTTGCTTCGAATGATCGTTCCTCTCATATCTACTGATATTGACCATTCCTAATGGGATACCATGCATGCTGTGTTTTCCTATAATCACCACAGTATCACTTAATTTTATCGAAATTTATCATTAAATGATGTAACTGAGTAATAATATCCACAACTACGTCATTATACGAAAATTATTGCTTCCATTACTCTCCTTTAAAACTGAATTTCTCCGAAATATGGGCCAATTACACTACAATACCCATTGTTCATCATAATATCAAGAAGGAAACACTTACTTGATGTTCCGAAATTGTTATTTTGCATATTACAAGGACGCATTCAGATTCTTAGACCATAATCAGGTCAAAGAATAAAAAAAGGATTCGTTACAAAATACATAATTAAAATGCTTACTTTTGTATATTATTGTCAAGATCTCTCAAACACCGAAGGATAATTCATTTAATGCTGTTCACCACCCTCTCATTGAAGTAAAAGGTCGGCTAGATTCTAAAATTAACTTCTATTTACTAATATATGAAATACATAATGCATTAGCGTGGATCACATGCGACCTAATTCTGAAGTATTCTACTTTATTGTGTCTGCTATTCTCGTTCTCCTTCTGTCTTTGTAACGGCATCCGTAAGACCACAGGTAGCTCCTTCATGGATTGGATTTTCTTCCAGCAATGCGTCCATTGTAAGTGAGGTGACATAAATCATGGGCTACCTCCTAATATCGTGTCGGACCTCTTTTTGCCCGGCCTAGTGCAGCAATTCGATGTGACATGGACTCCGCAAGTCGTTGGCAGTCCCCTCCAGAAATATTGACTCTTGCTGCCTCTATAGCCGTCTATAATTGCGAAAGCGTTGTCGGTGCAGGATTCTGTGCACGTGCTGACCTCTCGATTATATTCCATATATGGTCGATTCGATTCATGTTGAGCGATCTGGCCAGCCAAACCATTCGCTCGAATTGTCCAGAATGTTCGTCAGACCTATCGCGAACAACTGTGACCTGGTGACACGGTGCATTGCCATCCATAAAAAATTCCATCGTTGCGTGGAAATATGAAGTCCATGAATGGCTGCAAATGGTCTCCACATAGCCGATGATAATCATTCCCAGTCAACGATCAGTTTAGTTGGACCAACGGACCCAGTCCATTCCTTGTAAAGACAGCCCACACCGTTACGGAGCCACCACCAACTTGCACAGTGCCTTTTCGACAACTTGGGTCAATGGCTTCGTGAGGTCTACGCCTTCGCCGCTGCTCTCGGTCATTAAATAAAGATCGTTGGCCACTGCGATATCCGTGGTGAGAGGTAACGCCTGAAATCTGGTATTCTCGGCACATTCTTGAAACTTTGGATATCACAATATTTATTTCCGAAATGGAATGTCCCAAGCCTCTAGTTCCAACAACATTTCGCGCCCAAAGTCTGTTAACTTCTAGTTACAGTTACTATTCCGCATTTTAAAGTTTGTTAATTCCCGTCGTGTGGCCATAATCAAGTCAGAAACCTTTCCACGTGAATCACCTGGGTACAAATGACAGCTCCGCCATTGCACTGCCCTTTTATACCTTGTGTATACGATGCTGCCGCCATTCGTACATGTGCATATCGTTATCCCATGACTTTTGTCGCCTCAGTGCAAACAAGTGTTATAATATCATTTTTTTATTTTATTTTATGATGGATGGCTACAAGAGCCTAAGAAGTATCATGTGCGCCTCAGTGTACTGAGCATTTACGTATTTTGTGACAAGTTACCTATTACATTTTAAATGAAAATATATTAAGATTTCCTTTGACTTATTCCACATTCAACGAGGACCTTTCCTCACTTGGAATTTGTGGGAAGTAAATTAGCAGTTTTGTTTTTCTTATTAAATATTTATTGTGCATACTTGTATTTGCGACATGTTCTACATCCTGGAGGATGTCCTCAATAGGCATGTACTGGAACGAATTAGTTTCTTCCCTGCATGAGGATTGCATAAAACTGGAAGAAAATGCCACAGGAATAAATAATATGAGGAAACACAGAACGAGAAAGAGCCGTTGCCACGTGCAAGCTTTTGCCAGTTATTATTTTCTTCAACTTTAGGAGTGTTCAAATGGCTCTGAGCACTATGCGACTTAACTTCTGAGGTTATCAGTAGCGTAGAACTTAGAACTACTTAAACCTAACTAACCTAAGGACATCACACACATCCATGCCTGAGGTAGAATTCGAACCTGCGACCGTAGCGGTCGATAGGCTGCAGACTGTAGCGCCTAGAACCGCAAGGCCACTCCGGCTGGCCTTTAGGAGTATAATTGGAACGTAATATTTTATGTGACGTAGCATGTGAAAGTTGCTGGATTTGGACGGGTTACTCCTGTAACCGAAATATCAGATCTGAAGATGGTTCTGAATGAACCGAAACCGGTCATATGAATAATAAAAAAAAATTTGCAATCAAGACGGATTTTAAGTAACATTATAATATTCAGGAATTGAAATTTCAGTACCATGTAGTAAATGAAGAGCCAAATAAAAAAAAATCACAAGGTCGGTTGCTTTCATGTACGTCCCTCCCTTACAATTGGGATACCTGAACATGACTTCATTGGCGTTGATGATTTCCGAGCACTACAGCCAGATATTCTATCGTAGGAAATAACCCAATATAGGAATTGATTTGGTGAAGGAATGTAATTTCGTTTGGTGTGAGGAGGGGAGGGGCCTTGGTGTTTAACCAGCTTCTGGCTGGTTTGGTGGAACCCACCACAGCGTCCTCTCCTGTGCCAACTTCTTCATCTGAGAGCAGTACTGGCAACCAACGGCCTCAATTATTTGTAGCTTGTATTACAATCGCTGTCTTCCCGAACTCTTTTTACTCTCTGCTACTCCCTCAATTACCGTAGAACACAGCTGCAGCTGAAAATTTCGAAAACGAATTCCAAAATGTTATTTCTTGGACAAGTTGACTTCAGATCAAGTCTTCTCAATCTCCAGATTCTCTGGACTTTCGATAACTCGGAATATCTTAGGTCCCACCTAGTCTAGACCAACGAAGTTCCACTGCATTTCATATTAGGTCTTCACGTTAAATGTTTGTAACCTGCAGAATCACATGCCTAAGTTACGCAGACACATAATCTTTCCGTTACAGCCAGTCCTCGTCGGTGGGAGCTGATTCCCACGAAGGATGGCGGAGTCGAGCTTTACGACCTGACCCAGCCTCTGCCGGAAGTGCGGGTCGATGCAAGTGACGTCGTCTTCCAGCTCTACACTCAGTAAGACAAATGTCATCTGCGATACGTATTATAACCACGATGTTTTATTCTTCCGTCTCTTCTGTGTAAATTTTAGTCTAATATTGAACTCAGTGTGACATTTAATACTGGAAACATTTACAGTGACATGTGGACCGGCTCTCATGGGTTTGAAGATCCTATTTGTCTTCTACCAATACCAATTTAATGTTTCATCCACGTTTAGGTCCTGAGTCATATGTGAAGGGGAATCCCAGAATATATTACTTTTCCTTTTATTTCTCAGCATATTAATTTCAAATAATGAACATCTATTCTCCGAGATCCATATCCTCATCACCGATTCCTTTCCTCTCCACCTTCCACCCCCTCTGCACACCTCCTGCTTATTCCATTATCAGTTTAAGTATTCGTAGATGCCTTTGGGCATTTGTCTTCTACCAATACCAATTTAATGTTTCATCCACGTTTAGGTCCTGAGTCATATGTGAAGGGGAATCCCAGAATATATTACTTTTCCTTTTATTTCTCAGCATATTAATTTCAAATAATGAACATCTATTCTCCGAGATCCATATCCTCATCACCGATTCCTTTCCTCTCCACCTTCCACCCCCTCTGCACACCTCCTGCTTATTCCATTATCAGTTTAAGTATTCGTAGATGCCTTTGGGCTTCGAACATGCTCCACTAATGATAACCTTCATCTCGTAACGATTACTCACAATTTCCACTCGTCACTCTCAGTTTTTTTCATGTCTCCTTCATTTATTAGCTTATTATTTTAAACGCACAATCTGCTTAGCAATTAATGTAACCATGTTGCTGTTAAGAATAATACGGGGAAGACTGCAAAAGAAAAACGAGGGTATGTTTGATAACTATCACTTTCGCCTTAGGAGAAGTAAAAGACACCAGAGACGCAGTCTTGACGTTGAGATTGATAATAGAGACAATATTTAAAGAAAAATCAAGGCACTTGGATATACTGGAAGATCGAAGGCGAACTTCTTCGAAGATACAAACCGTCTGGGACATTCAGCTCTGTATGCACTCTTGAAGAATGCATACGGTATCGTAGTGGAGTAACTGGGTGGCAAGAGCTTACGGAATGTGATAGCATGCAACGGAAAGCGAAACAGGTTGTCTTGGAGCTTATCATTAAAATGGGTATCCCTTAAGGCGTAGCTACTGTTTCATAGGTAGGGGAAAAACAAACACCCAGGGCCTGAAAATGTCCAGTGGTCGCCCGCATCTCGTGGTCGTGCGGTAGCGTTCTCGCTTCCCACGGCCGGGTTCCCGGGTTCGATTCCCGGCGGGGTCAGGGATTTTCTCTGCCTCGTGATGGCTGGGTGTTGTGTGATGTCCTTAGGTTAGTTAGGTTTAAGTAGTTCTAAGTTCTAGGGGACTGATGACCATAGATGTTAAGTCCCATAGTGCTCAGAGCCATTTGTCCAGTGGTTGCAGGTGGTATGAACTGCAATGTTACACGCTTTTCAAGAGGGATAGTTTGCTCTAAAGGAGTATGGTTTTTATACGCAGACCAGGAATCAAGCAAAAGTAAGTTATTTTGACCGACTACTGGCTAAAAACAGTGCTTATAACATAGTTGTAACTCTCTTACAGCCATTTTCCTACTCTTGTTTGCTGTAACGTAAATATTCGCTACTGCCCTTGCAAGATCACGCACGCGAGAAAGAATCGCAGGGGTTAGAACACCTCCGACTTCTCGCGGTACAATGAACAACTTTCGGGCCACCCAAATTAACAGTCGGCATAATTTTATACGTATAAGCTAATGCATTGATGTTAGTTGATCTTGACACAATTCTCTTGGTACCTTTAATTTCCAGAGCACGTTTCATATGCATTTCCTCTTCGTATACCGATTGGTCGGAGTTGAAAACAAATACCTTATTAACCGAAAGTATAAATTTGCTTATATCATCTAGAAATTTCAGGGTGGATTCCATAGTGGATCTTTTCCACCCTTGAATATCCGTAGCTTCTGTTATGAGCCGCATGATCATATTTCTGTGGACTCATTCGAAATATATTCCTCATTGTTTTTTACTAGCTGTGGATTATCTTTCATGTATGTAACTATGTTTAGTATCCGCTCCTTGGACAATTGTCCTTTACTACATTTTGCTGGAGACGGGATCTGTGGCTCCCTGTCCGACAAGGATAATGACCTGTATGGCTCGACACCTGTTTCAACATCGCTTGCACTTGTTAAGCACATACCGTCATCATTGTACTCCTCATTGTCCCCACAGTCGAGCATGTAAGACACCATACATTCCTCTGACTCGTCTTGCAGAAACGCTGATATTTCATCTTCTACTTCTTTCTCACTCCGCGAAATTCCTTGGGTTACTTCCTGTCGAAATGTCAATTTCGGCAAGTGTTGTTGTAGATACAATGCAATGTTTGCTTTGTTTATCGTCGCCATTGCTCTTCTTTGTATCAACACCACTAGCACTGCAACATTGTGAGTTACTATTCTACTAAGCAGTTCAACTACGTTCTGTAGCCTCATACTGTGCTCTCTATTAGTCACCTCCAGTCCCGCCCCCTGTTACCATTAGCAGCCAATGTAGTGGTTGCATGGTAGCCAATATGTGGGGTGTCGAATGTCATAAACATCACTGGCCTTTTGAGATCTTGCACTCGTGAGAAAGTCCTCCGACAAATCGGCAAGGAGAGATACGTGTAAAGCAACGACCACAATGAGGAACAAGATAATAGCGTATATTACACTGGAGGTAAGTTTAACGTTACTAGAGGGGGCCATAAAACGCAAAAACTGTAGCAAACACAGAGGCTGGAATAATTATATCCAACAAACAGCGAGGTCAATGTGTATAAGTGATGACGTCCACGCAGGATGTAAGTCACGGTGAGCAACATCAAATCACCTAGAAGACTAAAGGTAAACAAGAATGATTTTAATCATCTTGTGGTGTTGCAGTTCTTCTTGTTATGTCGTGGTTGCTACGAAAATGTGGAACGAGGAATTCCAGCTTATGCAAGACACCTTTTTTCTGTTTGTTTCACCCAGACATCTTTCAGCCCTTTTTGGGCTATCTTCAGTGACTTATTTATTATTTTCTAACTGTAAAATTGTTGTTACAGAAAAATAAAAATCACGTTTTGCTGTTTGCAGATGAGAAGTTGCAGATTGGTAGCAGAATACCTACCAAAATAAATGTCCAATACCATCATGTAAAGTATGTAAACTAATGCATAGATCCACTCTTTTCGCCAATTAAGCTATAAATAGAAGTTTGACATAATGTTATTGATAACACACAGTGCATCAGGTCGTTAATACATATCTCAGCTGTGAACTATGAAAATATGATGTATAATATTTTACAACAATTATTCATTCACAATGCAAATATTATGTACCAAAAGGTCCGCAAAATGTTAATATGTAACAACAATTTTACAGTTATAAAATAATAAATAACCCCCTGAAGATATCCCAAAAAGGGCTGAAACATGTCTGGGTGAAAGAAAACAGAAAAAAAGGTGTCTTGCATAAGACGGAATTCCTCGTTCCATAAGACTGATTTTTCTCCGTTGTGCTGGTGTATTCTGTTCCTGCGTGTTTCTCATAATTATAGAGTACTGGTAAAACGCTGCGAAAAGCTTTAACAAATGCGTTCTATCGTGGAGAAACAGTTGTTCAGACACATGTCAAAAATGTTTCCTCTTACATGTTTGAGAAACATATATATAATGTTAAGTGGGAACTTTTCCTTTTGCTCTATAAAGATAGTGACAAATGGCCGAAAGAGGGAAGAAACGTCTAGGAGCCAAGCCACGTGTTACCACTAACAGCTTGTAAATTTCAGCGACTGTCGCCTTGGATGATCCACTAAGCACGACAAAATTCCTCCATGAAGCTCGAGTCTTTTGTGGGAGACATAAAAAGAAGGGCTTATTTTTGGGAATTGTTCGAGCTGTTGGTTGCTGAGAACTAGTCAATACCGACCATTCATAGGCATGTATCACAGATAAGCATGAATATAATCTATGCTACCATATCACACCCAAAATAGTTTTTAAGGATTTTGTGGAGTTAACAATAAGCCACTAAGATTATATTCTCAAGGTGAACAATTTCCACGAAAATACGATGATGTCCCCAATAACAATTTCAGATGACACACAGATTGATTTGATTGATCAGACGGAGATATATTATCAACAATGTTTTCTGTTTGTCAACAGAGCAAATCCAAGTAGTCCTCAAACTTTGACAGCAGGTGGATCTTATATTGGAAACTTCGTTGCCTCGAAACAAACAAAATTTGTTAGCCATGGATGGATGAACTCAGGGGACCACATGAGTGACATCCGTGATGGTAAGTGCTATTCTGTAAAACAAAATGGTGTACATCACATACATCCAAATCTACAAAGTCAGTGGACATGTCATACATAATTCCAATCATCGAAAGTGAATATTAGTTACAGGTTACAGAAATATTATCATTTACGCTTACTGGAATATTTTAATATCGCATGTCAGGTATCTACAGTGAAAGAAGTCCTTCAGTCTACTTGGGTTGAAACAAATACAAAGCAATGTTCACTAAATTATTAAACAGAACCAAATATACTAATGGGAATACTACTGATCTGATGCGCTTGTTTGACAAATCTTTTCCAATTGGTGCGACTGCAGTGTTCATGAACAGTTTCGAAACAAAATAAATTTATCCCTCACATCAGACACACAAACTTAAATTCATCAGTTTCACTTATCAATCTTATAATAGGTGTAGTCGTGTTACAAAAATTTTACGTTTCAATTCATGCAACATCTTCAGATAGCACATTAACACCGGAGAAAGCATGCTGTGATAACAAATTTTAAAAGTGTCTTAGAAAAAAAGGAAATGATTGAAAAGAAAAGCGAATCAACGAGATGGAGAAGAAAAGAAGTTGTACTTCTGAAGATTATGCTGTGCAGAAATTTTTCTCGTTTCTCATGCCAGCAAAATTCTACAGCTCTATGCCTCCATGCAGTCTCACGTTCTTTGATCCAGGCATACGTAATATCACCCAGGTGATTCAGTTTATAGGTTCTGTAAATTAGAAGGAATTAACAGAATTTCACAAATTATAATTCTTTTTACAAGTTACGAAACAAATATAAAAACTGCCATAAATACTGAAGACATTATTGTAAAATCCAGCATGAAATAAGTGTATGAAAGTAAATCAGTATTCATTAATTAGAAGAAGAGCTGAATCCAGAAGTTAACAGTTGCTGTGTGTGTGTGTGTGTGTTTGTGTGTGTGTGTGTTTGTTAGCTTTGCAGAAAGATGCTGTCCAAAATCTGAGAATTATGTTTCTTTGTACTTCTGTCTCTCTCCTCCTCATAACTACTTCTTTCTGGTGAGAAATAATCTGGTTTTAATGAACATATTATGTAACAAATATGCAGTAGTTAGACTGAAATGTTATTATATATTGCCAGGAAACAAAACTAAATTCGTTTAAAATATAACAAGACACTGTCCGTTACTCACAGAAGAGAGCTACATGTGGCTTTGTGATATGTAATGCAGTTAACACTAAGTATTGTGCCTAATACTATCGCTGTTCTACATGGCAGACATGGGAGAGTAGGATACATTATTTTACATGTTTGTTCCTGTAACAGAGAAATTATTTATCTCTTCACGTAAGTTGAGTAAATAATACTTACTTTGTCCCCATTACAACTCTTCCCTTACAGGGTATAATGGAATCTTAGAATAAACCGTAGACAGAGAGCTATAGGAAGAGAGAGAAAGAGAGAGAGAGTGGTATTATAACCTCTATTTCTAACTCTTATTTTAGTACTGTAGTTATGTTTGTCACTCTCCAGTTACAAACTCTTTGAATTAATTTGTTGAAGAAGTGTATAAGTTTATTTGCAATCACTATGGCAATATTCTTAAGCTCTTCACAAAGCTAGCAGGAAAGTTATAAAGGAAAACTTTTCATACTTGAGAAACCTAAACTTGTACACAAGATAAATATAAAAATATAAATCCTTTGGATTATTTTGATGCCTTGCTGCGTGGAGGGTAACTTTTGTTGTTGTTGTTGTTGTGGTCTTCAGTCCTGAGACTGGTTTGATGCAGCTCTCCATGCTACTCTATCCTGTGCAAGCTTTTTCATCTCCCAGTACTTACTGCAACCTACATCCTTCTGAATCTGCTTAGTGTATTCATCTCTTGGTCTCCCCCTACGATTTTTACCCTCCACGCTGCCCTCAAATACTAAATTGGTGATCCCTTGATGCCTCAGAACATGTCCTACCAACCGATCCCTTCTTCTGGTCAAGTTGTGCCACAAACTTCTCTTCTCCCCAATCCTATTCAATACTTCCTCATTAGTTATGTGATCTACCCATCTAATCTTCAGCATTCTTCTGTAGCACCACTTTTGTTACCTTTCTCAAATAGAAATGACTGCATAATTTCCATCTCACGAGCATAATTAGCTTCTCGTATTTTACATTTGCTGTAACTCATTAGTTCTCTAATGCCAGGCATAATGAGAGCGCTTTATTTGCATATTTTTCAGGCTGGTTACGAGCTGGAGATTACAATGTGATTGTCATAGACTGGTCAGTCCACGCAGGAAACTGGAATTACGCTCAGGCAAAAGCTGCAGTAGCAGGAGTTGGAGAAGTGGTGGCAACTTTCATCAACTGGCTTGCTTCTCTTGGAGCCAGCACCAATAACATACAGCTTGTAGGACACAGCCTAGGTGCTCACGTCTGTGGTGTTGCAGGCAATCGTGTTACTGCAGGAAGACTGAACAGAATCACAGGTAGGGTGTTATTTTAAGTCACTTTGTTAAACGCATTAATAACTCTAGATATAGCTTATACTGCTGCTGGTATGTCACAGATTCATTAATTTCCTGCCTCTTATTTGTCTTGTGAATCAGGTTTCTGAATGTGCCATACTTCCGTTTGTTTCCTCTATTATCTCTTTACACATTTTCGTTTCTGCTTTTCTCATTCTAGTCCTGAAGGATGTTGTTTATTTACAAAAGCTCATTCATGTCATTGTTTAATGTTTCATTGATCAGAAGATCTTACAAATAAAGTCTGCATTCGTTATGCTTTTACTTCTTGTGCAAATATTTGATACTGACATCATGGCTGTTCACGTATTTCTTACAAGTGGAACAATCGCTTCTGGACCATGTATTTCAAGGAATATTGACGCTAACTTTCATGTTTGTTATGACTGTCTTTGTGTTTTATCACAAGCTTGGATCATTGTAACTTACTTAAGTGATATGAATCCACAATTTGAACTCAACTAAATTTTTAAATTACTGCGCTATTTGATAATTGCGAATTCACTTTCTTGCACTTTTTATATGTGAGACATGATTAACATTCATTAATGATGGTGATATTCTGATAGTTTAATATCACACTAAATAAACGAAAAATGACCTGCGTAAACAAGAGAAAGACTTTTTGAGCACTGAACCATGTAAGGTTAAAGAGAAACTTACGGAGTCACTGATCCTCCCCATCCTTCAGTATGGTGTTCCTATTCTCCAAGAACTTTCGTATGAGAGCTCACATCAGCATGGGACTGGCGATAAATGCTTGTGTGCTACACATCTGTCATGTACGCTATTTCAACCATACTACTCCTGCCTACGAACAATTATCATTGCTATATGCCGATAAGCATAGAGATTATCATACCCTGTGTGTGCTGCATCGTCTTCACAATCATTGCTCTCCTTCCTATTTATCCTCACAACTCTTAACAGATCTATCTGAACAACACAGCAGAAATACTCGTTCCCATCAAAGTAAAAACCTCACTGTACCACTACACAACACTGTCATGTTCTCTCAATCATTATTTGTGTCAGAAACCCGCCTTTTGAACAATCTTCCTCAAAACATTAGGGAAATTAAGATCCTTTGAAACTGCAGGTCCTAATATGGTCAGGCTTAATAAGCAATGAATCAATAAATAATAAATACTTGTTACTTCGGTCAAACATGAACATTAACGGTAATTAGAGTGTAGGGCAGAATTAACTTAGAGCTGTACTCAAAATCAGAGTATTAATTCAGAGAAAATAAAACCTTTCTATAAATATCTTCTCTTCTAGTTACCTATTTGATGGGGAAAGCTATTGATTGCATGGAACAAAAATAAATACAAGAAATTAATGGATGATTCACCGATGATTTATTTATTAATTTCAATGTACAGCAAGACTTTTTAATAATCTTAAATGTAATACTTATGAAAATATTGCTCCCACAAAGAACCAATGACAAAATCCAAAGATTTTTGCTATATAAGGCAGTACGAATTTAGTTGCAGTAATAATTGTAACAGAATAGGGAAAGAAAACAGCTATCAATATACTGATAAAATTTATAGTCTCATCTTGTCTATCAGAATTCAATTCCTCAAAAATCTAATTTTATCTCCACAGGCATGGACCCAGCAGCACCACTCTTTGGTACAGAGTCCACTTCAAACCGTCTTGATGGAAGTGATGCTAGCTTTGTACAGGTGATACATACCAATGGTGGACTTCTGGGGTGGTATGATGCTATGGGAACAGCTGACTTCTATCCAAATGGTGGACAATGGCAGCCTGGTTGTGACTATGATGTTACAGGTTAGTTATTTATGAAATTATGCACTTTAAGTCCTTTTACCAAAATAGACTTGGTTGAAGTATTGACACGAAAGCTGTTTCATACCAACCGAATTAATTGTGTGGGAGATGACGATACATGACTTTGCCTGCATAAAATTTTTGTTTTTGGCATACAGAAGACAGAAGAGTTGCAGCTTTCACATTTCAGTTAACCAAAAAATTCACATATGTGTAAATATCCATTGTGAAGTATGGTACTGTATTTCAAACCTAAATATTTCAGACAAAACAGATCCTTACATTTTGAAAAGTATAGAGAGTCTTTAGTTCTGTATATCTATACATATTACTAATTAAAGTTCCTTGCCACATTATTCAGTCAATATGTGGAGGCAAATCTCAGGAAGCACTATAGGCATTTTGGTACAGTTTTCATTGATAACTAGACTGATTCATATGGCAGGTTTATGTATAAACTATTCATACACATTGGCTGACTACAATGAATTTAAGTCACCAACAGCTTTTTTCTCTCTGTATGTGAAGCCTATCCCCATGAACTACTGTAGGGATTTTGATGCTCTTTTCAGTAATGATAGACTGATTCACAAGGAAGGTTTGCGTATACAATCTATTACTACTATGACAGAGAGTCATCCTGCCATAGGTACTTAGTGCTACCAATGCAGAGCCAGGTTGAGTCGCTAGTTACTATACCATTTTATGGTATTTCTATTAATTAAAATGTAGATATAGAGAACAGCTTGTTCTTAAAATATTACAGTTTCTGTACAGTCAAAATGTTACTTCCAGATTGTTGCTGTCTTTTCTTTTTTAATGATTACTTTATGATGTTTGCTCATGTGGCACATAATTCTGCCTGGTAATTCTTTATATACTAAAATGTTTATGTCAACCATTATAGTGAAAATTATACATATATCTTTATTCTACAAATCCACAGGTGCGTGTAGCCATGGTCGGTCAACTGAATTCTTTGCTGAATCCATAACATCAGGAACAGGATTTAAGGCATACCAGTGTGGCAGCTGGAACGACTACAACGCTGGAAACTGTGCTAGCAACCCAACAGCTCTCATGGGAGAGACTGTCTCAACCAGGTACAATACATTCAGTAATGTGTAACGTTGTTTAGTAAATGACTTAGTTTAGGAACACTTGAATAATCTATATCAAAGTCTAACGAAAATTACTGTGTGCGTACTATTAGCCAATGTAGCGAAAGAAACTCTTAATCTTAGAGTCAATAAACATTTTATTGAATTGCACAAAGAGTTATCTAACAACGAAACTAGATCAAGGCGTTTTACATGAAAGTAGAGCTGCCTCGATAACTAGAACGTTCAGTAGTCAAATTTAACTCCGAAAATAGCTGACAACAGAATGAAAAACTATTCTAAGAGTAAGGGAAAGAGCGTCACAGAATACAGCGCCTCATGGCGGCTGGCTCTAAAGCACTTTGACAGCGCCCCCAACTTAACGCTCAAAAACTACACAGCCTGCTCTGCGCTATCGTGTCACTTCTGTCTGCTACATCAGCCCCCGCCGGGAAAGCGGAACGGTATCCAAAAACCTCCTAGGGAAATGGACTCGTCGACCAGAACGTGTTGTGTGTCCTGAGACCTTCGCATCGATGGTTGCCGGAGCTGGTGGTGACAAAGCACTTGGGACTGGGTCGGGATTGTGCTGCGTTGTCCTCGTCGGAATTTCTTCTTGGAAGACGCATGCAGGCTTCAAGCGCTGAATGAGGCAATATTGCTTTTGCCATAAACAAAGATATCGGGCGTGCAGTAGTAAGGTGGTAGTAACGTTGGTTTGATGCCATCAGAGCGTACCATTATGTGTGAGGTCTTGTTAAGGTTTGGGCGTTTGCTGGAGCCTGATGCAGGAGATGTGTCTCTCAACTGAGAAATAAAATCACCATCTGTCAAGTTGGGTAGCTGTAAGGACTGTTATTACACAAACTCTCCTGACAGGCGTAACGTTTCACTATACACACGTTTGGCAGCTGAAGGATCCAAATCTCACTCGTGAGTGTTTCCCAGACCGAGCAAAACCATTGGTAGGGTTGTTTTTCAACTTGCATCATGACACACCAGGTCTCCTTTCAGTGTTTAGTGTCCACGTTCTATCAGCCCTTTGCTGGTGGGGTAACAATAGCTCATCATTCTATGATGATGAGTGCCACATAATTTAGTCACCCGTGCAAACAGGTCGGTCTCTTACTGGCGTCCGCGTTTTACGTGACATGCAAAGGGCAGTCCTCGGTCGACGGTCGAAACTCGATGGTCCCATGTCCACTACAGTCGTAATTGACGATTTCGAGGGGTCAGCATTTGAAAATGTAGGGGTGGTCTGCTGCGGAACTCCATATTCAACTATGTACAATAAACGGTGTGCTCCGAAACACTTGTGTGGGCGCAAGCATTGTCCTGTCTCGGCAGAGATGCCACATATCACCATTGACCCTGCTCTATAGAACAGACAAGCCTCCAAACCCTACGTTCTGTGAAGAGTCATGGGTGTCCAACAATGTAGCGCCTAGTGTAGCTTCACTGTCCTTCTACTCCTTTCCATAGATGCTCCGACAGAAGCACGTGAGCATTCGGGGCGACCAGCTTCTCTGTTTTCGAGATACTCGTTCACAGGCTCTGCATAATAATAATAATCTGCCCTTTGTTGAAATCGCTTACCTCAATGGATTACCCTATTTGGAGACCACGACTTCGCTAGGGTGATCTTCCATCCATGTCCCCTCCGCTGACATAATTTTATTACCGCGTCACGCATCCGCAACGCCAACAGGTGGAAACTAACGTCTCAGTGGGCAATGATAATAATTTTTTGGTTTATCAGTGTATGACCTATACGCACATTCACATCAAAAAGCCAATAATGTATTTCTACATTCTAAGTAATGATACAAATTGTCGGGGATGAGAGAGATGGGCAAATGTTTCAGGAAACAAGTGACTTTATAAATAAGAAATTAGTTGTGAGATGACTGTGGACATATGATTTCAGAACGAATGAATTCTTGTTTGTCTGATAAAATAAATATAATTTATGTATGTAGTTACTAATACTGTAAGTAGGCACAGCCATCCACAATGTACCATAACGAGAGCACTGACTTGATAATTGCTGATTGCGCTTATGACAGTGTACTGTTTTTACAGTATGAATTTTATGGCAATAATTATTGGTATTTGAATCATTTATTAAATTCTTGTACAGATAAGCATTTGAAACTTTAGGACACTGAAAGGTTATTCTGGGTCAAGTATCTACTTAGTGCACCAACTTATTCAAGACCTTTCGTATCATTAGAGGAATTTAGGCAAGTGAAACAACAATACAACATCTGGAGAGGACAATAAACTGTATGGATTTCTGAGTTGGTAAAAGCAATTCTTGTCGACATGAATCAGTAACCATCTGTCAGCTTTGGATCACTTGTATGTGCAACTGGTGTTATAAACAGAACTGTGTGATGTACCAACAGCACCTGCACTCCTACCCTCACAGAAAATTAAAGCTTCAATTCTTGCTGACCTTGGATCGTGTGTCTTGAATAGTAATATGGCAACAGCACTTACCCCCTTACTATTCAAAGGAAATGGAAGTTACAGCTTCTATTGCTTTAAGATCTCATGTAGTGTTAAGACAACAATTGCTGTGAGATCACCCTTCACTTTCCAGCACAAGTGCCTGCCTTGAAAGAGGTCTGTTGCACCAGAGGTAGAATGCTCAACAGTCAAAAATATCACATATATAGACTACTTTGAGTTTATGAAGATCCATCACCAGGCATAGAGTTACAACAAACTTTAAATCTTTTGCTTGAGAATGCCTGTATCAGACATTCCCTGCATGTTGGACAGGAATAGTTTATTTTTCTTTTTTGCCTTTTCCTATGAATCTGTTCTCCTGATAAAACGAAATTTTATTTCGTCTTTTGGAGTCACGTAAAAAGTCTTATGAGACCAGTAGAGAGTGAAGAGGATCTCATCGAGAAAAGTCTCACTGTATGCGACATATAAGAGTTGTTAAGATAAATGAAATTATTATAAAAATGGGTTTATGGGAGTTTTATTATCAGCAGATAAAAAGCAAATATGAAATTTCCACGCTTCTGCACACGGCTTTTGAATCAGTCAATTCTAGACCAAGTCTGCATCTGAAATTGATTCTGTGGGTCCTCCTTATTATCTGTGTAAGTCTGTGTCATCACCAAGGAAATATCTTGAGCCGAGATTGGAAAATATATCAAAAGTCATAGTGAAAGCAACTGCAGTTTTTGAGTAATTACTACGTCATTTATTCATTTTTAATAGCATGAAGAAAGCATAATATAAAACATCCTCAAGATTTTACTATGATTTACCATTCCTGGAAGACATAAAATCAATAAACTTTATAAGGAGAGGCAACATCTTCTGGTCAGAAAGAGGAAGGTACTGAAAGAAATGAGACTTGTAAGATTTAAAGTTACAAGAAAAAAAAATCACATGGGACCCTATGTCATAGGTAATTTCCAGGAAATTATATGCGGTGAGGATCCATTAGATTGTTGTTCTGTGTTTCCTTTCCTGTAACGTTATGGCTTGCAACTCTTGTTTACTTCACCGTGTTTTGTCCCCTGCCACGTGAAGTAGATCTTTACTCTGACAAACCAGTTATAAATTTCTATGGGTAGCACATGCTCTCTGTGCACATTATAAATATTTTCACATCATTAATAACTATGTCTTATGTTTCAGTAATACTGTACAGATTTTATTTTTTTTTCAGCGCATCTGGAACGTACTTTTTGGCAACTGCAAGCTCTTCACCTTATGCTCTTGGCTAGATGTTGTGTATTCTGCCCAGAATATGGGATACATCCTAAACATCTGTATCAACAGTAATTTTCATGTTGATTCAATGCATAAATACCATTAAATAAAGAATTATATTGGTATCACTCTGTAAAGACCCTTTTCTTTTCATCCACACAAAAGTACTTATTACACAATTTTAATTAAACAGACTCCCCAAACATTCTTCTTTAAGAGTGGTGCTGGTTGTCTTTGCAAATCCAGTAATTGTATATTTTATTGTGCTGGTGTGGCAGTATCAGAAAAAGTAAGAACAATACAGGTCTCTAGATATCTTCACCAGCTGAAATAAACCAGACACCTAGATTACAGACAAACTTCCCAAATCAAGCTAAAGGCTTATGAGAAACTGGAAGTTTTTGGCTTTGCACTGGTCATCAGCATCTGTTTCAATTCCTTCTAAACAGCTGGCAGTGTCAATACTGAAGAGTCAATGAAACCAGATACAACCTGACAGTGGTACAACTATAAGTGAAACTTAGAAGCCTGCAGCGCTTTTTTCACTCAGTCGCATTTATAGGGCATGGTGAAGACGATAGCAAGGTTACATGCCAGATGGATAATAAAAATTACTGAACTTCCTTAGTAGTGGGCAACAGGTGACCAACAATTTTAAGGTAACTGGAGATGTGAGGTTGTCATCATGTCTAATTAAAGGTTTTAATAAAGAAAATAACATCATAATCACTGAGTGTTGATGCAATATTTTGGAACAGAGCGTTAATTATGCAATGAGGCATGAAATAAAGCTCTCAGCTGAGGATGATCATCATGTCAGTGTGAAGATTGTGTTGCTTTTTGATCTATACGATAGATGATGGGTTAAATATTATGTTTAAGTAATAAATATAGAACTTCAATAATTTCTAATAAAAGTGAGAAATTCACGCTTGTGCATGTATATAGGACCAGCCACTCTTCACTCTGTCAGGCCACATATATTTTGTATATCTGAATGCACCCAGAAGAGGTAAGATGCATAAGAACATAGGTTATTCAGCAAGTGAAGTTGTAATTTAATTAAAATGTGTGAAAATCCATCTCACAGTTGTTTCCTCTTTAGTGTCTCTGAAACGCCACAGTTCTCTAGATGTCTCTTATGGCCTAAAAGTAAATTTGATGCTACCGTCATCATTCTAAGTGACAAAAATGAAAATTCATGCTGCAGTTCGCTTAATGAATTCATTGTAGGTAAGAAGAATTCAGTGTCATTTCCATCATGATTGTTGTGACAACAGTAAAAATTGAAGGAATTGTGTTTGAATTTCAAAACCCAAAAAATGATGTTCATGAAGAAGAATAAAGGAATTTGACATATGGGGATGTGAAACAGATCAATCACATTTATTGAATCACAAGCAAATCAGGTGACAAAATTTGGTTCATTGGTAGGATACTTGGAAGATGCAGTCAGTATACAAAGGATATTGTTTACAAAATATTTGTGTAATTCATCCTAAAGCATGTGATACACATACCAACAATGTCTAGTAGGTAAATTGAAGAAGGGCAATACGAATGACAAGATGTTTGTTTGACTCACAGGAGAACATCATAGAAGAGCTGAAAAACCTGTAGTGGCACACATTTGAAGATTGACACTAACCATAATGCTTACCACTATTTAAAAATATTAAAAAATGAGTATTTAGTCAGGAATCTTGGAATGTACTACAGCTCCCTGCCTTTACTCCTGTTGGATTGAACAAGACTACATTAGAATAACAACAGCATCCACAGGTGCATTTAAGTAATCTTTCTTTCCACACTCCACATGCAAATGGAGTGGCCAGAAATCTGGATATGTTGTACAATGGAAAGTACCTTGTGCCTTGCATTTCACTGTGATTTTTCATTGAATGGCTGTAGATTCGGATATAGATGTAGACGAAAGTATGGAAGAAATATTGAAGCTGATGATGTTCAACGTTCAGTGAACTTCAGAACCGTTAAGAACTATCTAGTATAACTCAGTCTCTCTATAATTGTTGATGAAGGAAGTAGAAACAGATTGAGTCATGCTAGATGCCGAAAATGAAGTCCAAAAGCTTTGCAACATCATTACCACTTCGCATTTTACTGATTATTTGTGATTTATTGAATAGTCTGTTCAGTCACCTTGAATAATACTAAAGATATTAAGCATGTGAGATTGTATAGGATCAACTATTCATCATCAATACTAATATTAATCACTATATCCTTGTTGTGAATATATAGATTATTTTTTGTCTTCTCATAAATGGAGGCAGCTGAAACCAAATAAACTTCAAACTTCTTCATTAATAAAAAATAAAAGCGTAATTTCATCGCAGTAATCATTGTTAATTGAGGTACTCTCAGAAACAGTGTTCTATACCGCTACCTAAATTAAAGATTATATTAATGATATCAAATGACATTGTTTTAGAAACAAGATTAGCAAAATTCATTTTATCTGGTGCAATAGTCTGATTTTTAAAAGCTGAAAAACTTTCAGTATTATCCTTTACATCCACGTACAGTTTAATGTAACTTGCAATAATAGCTCGATTTTAACATTCATATGCTTTCATGCTTGTAGTAGGTTCCTTTGTATGAATAAATTTTCTTAATTTTATAAACTGTATTGACCACAACAAATACTATCATTTCAGTATTAAAATATAACTTGTAATTTTTTGCTATGAAATTGGGGGTTAAAACAGTTGCATGCAAAAACCTTTACTACAGTATTAAAATAATCTTTAAAGGAAACACTTAATCTTTTACTTAGAAATATTGAATAACTACTCAATTTAAATAATTAACCCATTCATTAGTAATTAAATGAAGATACATGTAGAACTTAAAGTAAGACATCCAGAGAAGAAGACAAAATTAAGACATTCTAAAAATTTGCCAAACACAATTTATTGTGGATCAATAGATGTAAGTGGTTATGGAAGCACAACTTTAATGATTGATAACTATCTATTAAGCTGAAGACTGTTTCTTTTAGAATAAAATAAATCATGAATTCGTTTACTCTGAAAGCTTAGTTCATTAAAAGTATCAAGAATCTATGGGAAATGACAAAGAACTGAAGCAGCAACAGGTGATTCATTAGCATCACGTATTAGTAATGTGAATGTAATTCACTATTAGTTTTCGATGAGTTCATGTTGGAAGGTTAAGGAGACGTATAAGAATACTATCCTCAAGAAAGACATAGATTAATAGACCCCTTTTATTTAGCTCAAATATAGTTTTAAGAACTATGCACAAAATTTTGGAAAGGTGACTTCGGTGACAAGCTAGCTACTACTGCAGCTAAAGGAATAATGTGCAGCAAGACAATACACAGGATGATTCAGCTGAGCTGATAAGATATCTTTATTCTCTTTCAACAGAACTGAATCGCGAAAAGGCCACACTACAATATGTATGGTCTCTTTTAATAGCTAAATTAATCACACAGATATCGATATGAACTTCGCAATTTTCTAATGGTATTGCTACAATTTTTGCAGGTAGTATCGTATTTCTAATAGAGGTGAATTCAACGGCGTTTTGCTCTTCAAAATCCGATTACTATTTTAGGAGAAATTACAACGTTTAGAACTTATCGTTTTCTGTTTTGAACAAGAAGCCAACATCTGTCATACTAGAAAGTTCGTGTTATATGGAACTGTCTCTTCAGACTGAAAGGAACTCTCTAGCTCGACGTAGCTAAGACAGTCAGCTTACAGTGGTGCAGAAAAGTTTAATTTAAAACTGGTACAAATCGCACTTGACATCTGAGGATGATTCGCCAGTCCTACAATAATACAGGATGTTTCAAAAAGGACTTTACAACTTTAAAAATTCATATAAATTTACTGAAATAAGATGTAGAGCTGGGCTTAGTGTTATTTTTTAGGGAAACACATCAAGTTCTTTCACCTTACACTAAAGATGTCGTATGTGACTACCGTTGGATATCCTGCACACATCCCATCGGAAGCCAATTTCTTCCTAAACTCGCTGTAGAATTGCAGATGTAACGTGCTCAGTGGCGGCGTAAATTCTCGCTCTAAAGCTCAGATAGAGAAGCTGGCACAGTAGGTGCAAATACGATATCCTTGATGAATCCCCATAGAAATAATCGACTGATATCAGGTCTATGGAGCGGGAGAGGGGGGGGGGCATGCAATTGGCGCATCACGGCCAATCCCTTTTCACTGAGAAAATTCCTTACATTAGCCAGGTAGTGGGGTGGTGCACCATCTTGCATGAAGTAAACATTTCGTTCTTGGTCTTCCTCATCGATCTGTGGTATATGGTACACTATTTCACTGATGGGTCTCTCACGGAAAAAAAAGGGGCCATACACTTAGTTCTTACTCAACGCTCAAAAAACGTTCTGTTTATGGCTGTCACGAACATGTTGCAAAGTTGGATGTGGATTTTCACTGCCCAAGTCCTACAACTATGTGTGTTAACCTTGCCACTTAAGTGAAAAGTCGACTCGCCAGAAAAGATTATTTTGTCCAAGAAATTTTCATCCTCATGTAACTGTTTCCCCCCCATGAACCATGGACCTTGCCGTTGGTGGGGAGGCTTGCGTGCCTCAACGATACAGATAGCCGTACCGTAGGTGCAACCACAATGGAGGGGTATCTGTTGAGAGGCCCAACAAACGTCTGTTTCCTAAAGAGGGGCAGCAGCCATTTCAGTAGTTGCAGGGGCAACAGTCTGGATGATTGACTGATCTGGTCCTGTAACACAAACCAAAATGGCCTTGATGTTCTGGTACTGCGAATAGCTGAAAGCAAGGGGAAACTACAGCCGTAATTTTTCCCGAGGGCATGCAGCTTTACTGTATGATTAAATGATGATGGCGACCTCTTGGGTAAAATATTCTGGAGGTAAAATAGTCCCCCATTCGGGTCTCTGGGTGGGGACTACTCAGGAGGACGTTGTTATCAGGAGAAAGATAACTGGCGTTCTACAGACCGGAGAGTGGAATGTCAGATCCCTCAATCGGGCAGGTAGGTTAGAAAATTTAAAAAGGGAAATGGATAGGTTAAAGTTAGATATAATGGGAATTAGTGAAGTTCGGTGGCAGGAGGAACAAGACTTTTGGTCAGGTGAATACAGGGTTATAAATACAAAATAAAATAGGGGTAATGCAGGAGTAGGTTTAATGATGAATAAAAAAATAGGAGTACGGGTAAGCTACTACAAACAGCATAGTGAACGCATTATTGTGGCCAAGATAGACACAAAGCCCACACCTACTACAGTAGTACAAGTTTATATGCCAACTAGCTCTGGAGATGACGAAGAAATTGATGAAATGTATGATGAGATAAAAGAAATTATTCAGGTAGTGAAGGAGACGAAAATTTAATAGTCATGGGTGACTGGAATTCAACAGTAGGAAAAGGGAGAGAAGGAAACATAGTAGGTGAATATGGATTGGGGCTAAGAAATTAAAGAGGAAGCCGGCTGGTAGAATTTTGCGCAGAGCATAACTTAATCATAGCTAACACTTGGTTTAAGAATCATGAAAGAAGGTTGTATACATGGAAGAACCCTGGAGATACTAAAAGGTATCAGATAGATTATATAATGGTAAGACAGAGATTTAGGAACCAGGTTTTAAATTGCAAGACATTTCCAGGGGCAGATGTGGACTCTGACCACAATCTATTGGTTGTGAACTGCAGATTAAAACTGAAGAAACTGCAAAAAGGTGGGAATTTAAGGAGATGGGACCTGGATAAACTGCAAGAACCAGAGGTTGTAAAGAGTTTCAGGGAGAGCATAAGGGAAAAATTGACAGGAATGGAGGAAAGTATTACAGTACAAGAAGAATGGGTAGCTTTGAGGGATGAAGTAGTGAAGGCAGCAGAGGATCAAATAGGTAAAAAGACGAGGGCTAGTAGAAACTCTTGGGTAACAGAAGAAATATTGAATTTAATTGATGAAAGGAGAAAATATAAAAATGCAGTAAATGAAGCAGGCAAAAAGGAATACAAACGTCTCAAAAATGAGATCGACAGGAAGTGCAAAATGGCTAAGCAGGGATGGCTAGAGGACAAATGTAAGGATGTAGAAGCTTATCTCACTAGGGGTAAGATAGATACTGCCTACAGGAAAATTAAAGAGACCTTTGTAGAAAAGAGAACCACTTGTATGAATATCAAGACCTCAGATGGAAACACAGTTATAAGAAAAGAAGGGAAAGCAGAAAGGTGGAAGGAGTATATAGAGGGACTATACAAGGGTGATGTACTTGAGGACAATATTATGGAAATGGAAGAGGATGTAGATGAAGATGAAATGGGAGATATGATACTGCGTGAAGAGTTTTACAGAGCACTGAAAGACCTGAGTCGAAACATGGCTCCGGGAGTAGACAACATTCCATTAGAACTACTGACGGCCTTGGGAGAGCCAGTCCTGACAAAACTCTACCATCTGGAGAGCAAGATGTATGAGACAGGCGAAATACCCTCAGACTTCAAGAAGAATATAATAATTCCAATCCCAAAGAAAGCAGGTGTTGACAGATGTGAAAATTACCGAACTATCAGTTTAATAAGTCACTGCTGCAAAATACTAACGCTAATTCTTTACAGACGAATGGAAAAACTGATAGAAGCCGACCTCGGGGAAGATCAGTTTGGATTCCGTAGAAATGTTGGAACATGAGAGGCAGTACTGGCTCTGCGACTTATCTTAGAAGAAAGATTAAGGAAATGCAAACCTACGTTTCCAGCATTTGTAGACATAGAGAAAGCTTTTGACAATGTTGATTGGAATACTCCCTTTCAAATGCTGAGGGTTGCAGGGGTAAAATACAGGGAGCGAAAGGCTATTTACAATTTGTACAGAAAGCAGATGGCAGTTATAAGAGTCAACGGATTGGAAAGGGAAGCAGTGGTTGGGAAGGGAGTGAGAAAGGGTTGTAGCCTATCCCCGATGTTATTCAATCTGTATATTGAGCATGCAATAAAGGAAACAAAAGAAAAGTTCGGAGTAGGTATTAAAATCCATGGAGAAGAAATAAAAACTTTGAGGTTCGCCGATGACATTGTAATTCTGTCAGAGACAGCAAAGGACTTGGAAGAGCAGTTGAATGGAATGGACAGTGTCTTGAAAGGAGGGTATAAGATGAACATCAACAAAAGCAAAACGATGATAATGGAATGTAGTCGAATTAAGTCGGGTGATGCTGAGGGAATTAGATTAGGAAATGAGACACGTAAAGTAGTAAAGGAGTTTTGCTATTTGGGGAGCAAAATTACTGATGATGGTCGAAGTAGAGAGGATATAAAATGTAGACTGTCAATGGCAAGGAAAGCGTTTCTGAAGAAGAAAAATTTGTTAACATCGAGTATAGATCTAAGTGTCAGGAAGTCGTTTCTGAAAGTATTTGTATGGAGTATTGCCATGTATGGAAGTGAAACGTGGACGATAAATAGTTTAGACAAGAAGAGAATAGAAGCTTTCGAAATGTGGTGCTACAGAAGAATGCTGAAGGTTAGATGGGTAGATCACATAACTAATGAGGAGGTATTGAATGGAATTGGGGAGAGGAGGAGCTTGTGGCACAACTTGACTAGAAGAAGGGATCGGTTGGTAGGACATATTCTGAGAAATCGAGGGATCACCAATTTAGTATTGGAGGGCAGAGTGGAGGGCAAAAATCGTAGAGGGAGACCAAGAGATGAATACACTAAGCAGATTCAGAAGGATGTAGGCTGCAACAGGTAATGGGAGATGAAGAAGCTGGCACAGAATAGAGTGGCATGGAGAGCTGCATCAAACCAGTCTCAGGACTGAACACCACTACAACAACAACAAACAATGTAACTGTTTTAACATATCCATACAGAAGTTCTTGTGAGCAATTTTGTCAGTGTATCTTATCGCTTGTACGATCGTCAAAATGTACGGTTTCAAATGCAAAAGGTTTCTCAACACACGTCAAACAGTCGTATGTGAGATTAGCAGTTCACGAGATGCACGCCGGGTCGATTTCGTAGCGCTGTTGACCAATCGTCGTCTTCACTCGCTCAAGGACATCGTTAGATACGCTTGGACGACCTGATGATTTCCCATATCTTACCGAGCACCCTGTTTTTATAAAACATTTATGCCACTCATAAACTGAAGGCCTACTTGAAGGATCTTTAACGTACATGGTACGGCAATGACCCTGAATTGTCGCAGCCGACTTCGATTCTTCAAACCAAAACACACAGCTAGCACGCTTGGGTTCAGTAAAGCAGCCATGTTTAACGCAACTGCCGCTAGCGCTGCTTACGGTGCGATTCGTCACAAGCGAACTACACCAGACAAAACTTGATGTATTCCCCTACAAATTGACACTATAATCACCTCTGTAGGTACAACGAATTACTTTATATGAATTTTCAAATTTGTTAAGTCCTTCTTGAAACACTGTAGTTTTGCTCTTGTTTCTGCCAGAGCCTTCATAGAAAGATGGACATGAAAAATAATTGAACATATCTGTAAAACAATGAATTAGGGTATATAGACAGTTAAATTATAGCTCAGTGACATGAGTTTATAGTAAATTGAAAAATCACAACAGCAACAAAGAGAAAATCACAAAAGAAAATGGTCATAAACATTCCATTAAGATTCCTCTTATATCACCAGGTGTTTTAAATGCCCACCGTCTATTACACTACAAATTTGATGGTGCAAGCGCTTCTGGAAAGTCTGAAGAGATTCCTTCGATATCATTGGACATGGTGCAACAATACGATGCTATAAGTGCTCTTGAGTCGTCGGACTTGGACACAGACTTCATCTTTGAGTATACTGAAGAGAGAAACTTCCAGTAGCATCACATTAGGCGATCATGCAGGTGAGTTTATACCGCCCTTAAACCTATCCAGGTACCTGAAAAGATCTGGGTGAGCGCTTTCCTGGCCACAAGCGAACAGTGAGAAAGGCACTCGCAGTTCCAGTACGACATACATCTACATATCTCGAGTGATACTTCTCGTAGGAGAGCTGTAACACTTCCGTAAGACAATGTGTGTAACCTTTATCCATTAAGGCTGCTTCAATGAATTACGGATCAGTCACGGATAGTAGTCTCCGATAATGCTGACGCAAACATTCACACTCCGCTATCTGCCCAAGCCGTCGGCACATGGACCGCGCGTGCGAACGTTGACTGTGTCGAATTTCTGACTTCATAGCGTGGAAAGTCTTCCGTCTTTCAGAACGTGCTGACTAATGTCTAGTATGTCAGATACTGAACGTGTGTCTGAACGTAAACCACTGGTTTCAGTTGAAACCCATATGGAAATAAATACACTCCTGGAAATGGAAAAAAGAACACATTGACAACGGTGTGTCAGACCCACCATACTTGCTCCGGACACTGCGAGAGGGCTGTACAAGCAATGATCACACGCACGGCACAGCGGACACACCAGGAACCGCGGTGTTGGCCGTCGAATGGCGCTAGCTGCGCAGCATTTGTGCACCGCCGCCGTCAGTGTCAGCCCGTTTGCCGTGGCATACGGAGCTCCATCGCAGTCTTTAACACTGGTAGCATGCCGCGACAGCGTGGACGTGAACCGTATGTGCAGTTGACGGACTTTGAGCGAGGGCGTATAGTGGGCATGCGGGAGGCCGGGTGGACGTACCGCCGAATTGCTCAACACGTGGGGCGTGAGGTCTCCACAGTACATCGATGTTGTCGCCAGTGGTCGGCGGAAGGTGCACGTGCCCGTCGACCTGGGACCGGACCGCAGCGACGCACGGATGCACGCCAAGACCGTAGGATCCTACGCAGTGCCGTAGGGGACCGCACCGCCACTTCCCAGCAAATTAGGGACACTGTTGCTCCTGGGGTATCGGCGAGGACCATTCGCAACCGTCTCCATGAAGCTGGGCTACGGTCCCGCACATCGTTAGGCCGTCTTCCGCTCACGCCCCAACATCGTGCAGCCCGCCTCCAGTGGTGTGGCGACAGGCGTGAATGGAGGGACGAATGGAGACGTGTCGTCTTCAGCGATGAGAGTCGCTTCTGCCTTGGTGCCAATGATGGTCGTATCCGTGTTTGGCGCCGTGCAGGTGAGCGCTACAATCAGGACTGCATACGACCGAGGCACACAGGGCCAACACCCGGCATCATGGTGTGGGGAGCGATCTCCTACACTGGCCGTACACCACTGGTGATCGTCGAGGGGACACTGAATAGTGCACGGTACATCCAAACCGTCATCGAACCCATCGTTCTACCATTCCTAGACCGGCAAGGGAACTTGCTGTTCCAACAGGACAATGCACGTCCGCATGTATCCCGTGCCACCCAACGTGCTCTAGAAGGTGTACGTCAACTAGCCTGGCCAGCAAGATCTCCGGATCTGTCCCCCATTGAGCATGTTTGGGACTGGATGAAGCGTCGTCTCACGCGGTCTGCACGTCCAGCACGAACGTTGGTCCAATTGAGGCGCCAGGTGGAAATGGTAAGGCAAGCCGTTCCACAGGACTACATCCAGCATCTCTACGATCGTCTCCATGGGAGAATAGCAGCCTGCATTGCTGCGAAAGGTGGATATACACTGTACTAGTGCCGACATTGTGCATGCTCTGTTGCCTGTGTCTATGTGCCTGTGGTTCTGTCAGTGTGATCATGTGATGTATCTGACCCCAGGAATGTGTCAATAAAGTTTCCCCTTCCTGGGACAATGAATTCACAGTGTTCTTATTTCAATTTCCAGGAGTGTATATTCCGTTTCTAAGCATCACCAAACTGAGGTATCTCGAAAACCTGTCTTTAATTGTATGATTTGCTGTAATAAAATGACGGGAAACATTATATTGGCTGTAAAGAAATTAGTGTACCTTGTGTATCATGAAAGTATGCCATTTCAAGGCAACGGCACACTGAAGATAAATGAAAAGCTCGTTGTTCTTGGTACAATTTGTCATAATTAAATGTCAATTTATAGTATAGTTACGACTGGAGCTTTCAGGATATGGTAAGATGGAAATTATGGTCGTGAGTTATTCACATTCGGTGTCGCGTAGCGAGTAGAGATACAGAATTGTAGGCTAAGAGGTGATACGTTGATGGTCCGATTCTCACTGGATTCCAACATATATTTACTAAACTTCGCTTTTTCCAATAAATTCTTATACTTTCTTATTAGTTTATTAGATTATATTCTATAATATTCGGTGTTATGCAAATACACTTTATGCGCAAGTCACAACGTTTCTGAGCATTAAGCATCACGCTGGACCTGGCACGCTCAACGTTCGACTGCACGATTAGTGTGCCGACGATTTTAGCCGGTGCAGAGTCTCAGAGGCTCAATAACATGCGTTTCTTACATTCAGCTTTCCATGATTTGTAAAGGTAAAGAGAACTCTCTGAAGAAACAACCAAATGACATAATGTGGCATCAGAACCGAGAGAGTAGTCCATACATCTTCTTTAGTCCCACTGGGTATCTGCTGGTAAAGTGATACGCTACAGATGAAAGCTGTTTGCGCGCAAAATGCGGGCAATGTAGATCTGACATTACAGAGCAACTGTCCAGATATCAATTTCGTTTGCTACCCTTATTTCCTAGCCTCTGTGTAGTATTTCAGTGGCATTGTAATAACAGTTTTCAGACTTTCACTGAATCGTTATTCTTGGACTCTGTCTGTCGGAATACTTATGTATACGAAGTGCGACTATAAAGTAATGAGACTGACGTGAAAAAAAATGTTGCTTACGGTAAGTGTCTCCTTCAAAGTAGTTCCCTTCTGATTGCACACACCTTTTCCAGTGCTTCAGCCATTGATGGCAACATTTCTGGAACTCATCTTCTGGAATATCCTCCAAGACCCTAGTCACAGCTTTGAAAATGGCGTCCCTTGACCACCGTTTTGACTCTTGGAAACAGAACAAAGTCGCACGAAGCGATATCTGGTGAATAAGGTGGCTGTGGTAGTACTGAAATTCGTTTTGGGGTTAAAAATTGCTGTACTGAAAGAGCAATATGGGATGGCGCATTATCGTGATCCAGAATCCAACTGTTATTAGACGAACCGTTTCTCGACTGATGTTCAGTTCTTCTGCAATCATTTTCACGGATAAACTTCGATCAGATCGTACGAGTTCACGCACCCTGGCCAAGTTGACATCCGTCCGTGAGGTTGATGGTCGTCCACTGTGGTCTTCATCTTCAACATTCGTTCTTCCTTCACTAAACATTTTATGCCAACGAAAAACTTGAGCTCTTGACATAACCTCCTCTCCAAAAGCCCTCTGAAGCTTACCGTAAGTTGTCGTCGCGTTTTCACCTAATTTAACGCAAAAAGAAATGGTATACCGTTGCACAATATTGTGCGCTTCCATTTCCGTGATAAGAGACACAAACACGTGTTAACTTATTACAGCACAACTCACGACTGAGCAGTTGCATCGATTTGCTGCTTGGACTAGAAGCAGCTTATAGACCAAAGATATTGTGCCTACACATGCCTGCAGAGTTCTCACATCTTGCAAAGAAAATTAGTCTCATTACTTTATTGTTGCATTATGTATACAACTCAACTGTTGTCTTGAAGTTCCTTCTGTGTTATCTCTAAAGAAACAGTATATCTAATTTCTCTTAGTTTGTGAAAGATGTTGTTTTTCAAACAATCCAGCAGGTGTCAAATGTGAACAACATGGAGAGAATGAAAGCTACATTTTCTCTGTGATTTTTTTATGGGGTGACAATTGTTGAAGTGCACCATAAAATCGTCATAACTTCTGAACGGTTTGCGTTAGGACGTTCAAACTACGCGGTTGGCCGCAGAAAATGATGGGAATTAGTACACGCATCTATGGTTTGGTTTAGCGACGAAGCCCACATTCATTTGGATGGGTTCGTCAATAAGCAAAATTAGCGCATTTGGAGGACTGAGAATCCGCATTTCCCGATCGTGATTTTACTTCACCCTCAAAGAGTGACTGTGAGGTGAGCAATGTCCAGTCACAGAATAATCAGTGCGATATTACTTGTTGGTACAGCGACTACCGAACGGTACTTGACGGTTTTGGAAGATGATTTCGTCCCTGTTATCCAAAGTGACACTCATTTCGGAAAGACGTGATTCATGCAAGACGGAGCTCGACCGCATCAAAACAGGAGGGGCACTTTGGGATACCGCATTCTGGCTGTGGGGCACCCAGAGGTCACTGGCATGGACCTCTATTGGCCGTAATATTCTCCGGATCTGGACACATGCGACTCCTTTCTGTGGTTCTATATTGAAGGCAAGATGTACAGCGATAACCCCAAGACCATTGCTAAGCTGAAAACAGCCATTTAGGAGGTCATCGACATCATTGGTGTTCCAACACTTCAGCGGGTCATGCAGATTGAAGTGTGGATAAAGTGTGTATCCTCCATGATTTTTTTTTCGTATAGTTCAATAACTGTCACCCTGCAGAGTTTCTACAGTCTGTTTCCTCCTTATCGGATGTGATGTTTTTCCATACCTGGGTATGAAATTACGAACTTCTGAATAAGACAGCTATCAGTTTCATGTTCAAAACAGATCAATTCTAAGTTGTAAATATCATAATTACTCTAAAACTGGTAATTGGATTTTTAACAGTGAAGCGCTGTTGAATTTCTCTCTGTTAGAACTGCGATACATGCAGCAATAATTTGCATAGCTCCATTTGTAAAGCGAAGTTCATACCAATATCTCTCGCCGTTTATAGAAGACTTCCTCACAATTCATCTTCGTAAAAAACGAATTACGACAGCTTAAACGGTTCTGTTCTGGAAATATCTGAAGCGAATGTACACTAGACTCTCGCTAATTCGCCATTTCTTGCATATATGGCTGCTGGGTTAATGTAGGTACCGGATTGTTGAGACTGTTAGATATTTAAACATATTTGGGCCATACTCTGTTGAATCCAAAGATCTATTTATTTTCAAGAAAATTTAGTCTCAGAGAGTACACATAAAGTACTATCTTTCTCTACTAAATGACCAGATTTTTAGTTGTCACAATGATGGCAAGCGATGGTGGCACCTTTTTTACGGAACCGCATTACGACCATTACAATGGAATTGTATGCTCTTGGTTGTTGGATAATGTATTCCAGGGTGATGTCTGCAGCTTCAGCAGTGCGAGAAATCGTCGTGCTCTCTTCTCTTATGTATTTTCGTCATGATTTTCACCACTGCTTTTCTGCACACTTTTGATTACTTCTTTATCTGGATGTTTGGTCTACCTCACAGTTTTCCTCATTCATCGACGTAGGAATATCTTCTTCATCAGTTTATCCTCCTCATACTGGACGCTTGTGGAACATTTCAGTGTACGAAGTGTTAATAGTTGATGATTCCGAATTGACTGGGTCTTCGCTGTTGATCTGCACTGGTTCCAATTGTGTAAGAATGGACTGCCACGCTTTTCTCCACCTCTTCATTATGGTAGCGTTCTCCATTTCATCCCATCCCTCTGATGTTTCGATAACAACATAAGTTGACTGCTTTCCACACTTTCAACATAGATGCAGCAGAGCAGTTTTACGTTTATTCAGCAAGGAGACAAGAAATGAATGTCGATAATGACGTTGAACTGATTCCAAAATTCCTTGGTACAAGGGCTGAATTAGGGATGCCACATAGAGTGGAAAAACAGAATGTCTGTATACCATTCGATTTTAGAGTCACTTCTTCAGCCGTTTTCTCATAGCTGCTGCAAATGTTTTATAAAACCATCGAGATAGTATTTTTCTGTCCAGCCGTACTTTCTTCTGAGCACAATATTGCACTGACATTGTATCTCTATCACTGTGTTGAAAACAAGTTGAATGTTGTGATTTTCCAACCACCATGAGCGGTAGTTTGACTCCCAGCTGCGTTACCACACGCCATTAATGCTGCCCGCTATTTCTGTTGTCCATACTCACGAACTTCCTTCTGGTTCTTTGCGATTTTTGAAGAGAACGCCTTGTAAGAGATCCGGTCTCGGAAACTGACATACGGCTGGGAGAGCGGTGTGCTGGCCACATGCCGCTCAATATCCGCATCCAGTGACGCCTGTGGCTGAGGATGACACGGCGGCCGGTCGGTACCGTTGGACCTTCATGGCCTGTTCGGGAGTAGGTTGTTTTTTTTTTTTTTAGTCTTTATCTTGTACAGGAAGCCGTTGTCATCAGCATTGTACAAGACATCAGCATTAAAATTTTTGCCATCTTTTATCTTCTACATCTTCTTTCAGAAACTCTTCTGTACCTCTTTTGCTCATTGAGTGACTTTCCCCGGTGACTGTCAGTTGCCCCATGCCATGTCGTTTTTTCTGTTTGATAACCAGCCAACTGAACCATAAACTAGTTACTGCCACCAAGCAGTTTTTTAAATTCAATTGCATTTTTCTTTGTTCCTGGGCTACTAACTAGAATTCCTTTACCATCTAGAAACAGCTATGTCCAGTACTTCATTCTCACTCTTTCGCATAACCTTTCGTTTTCCCAACTCGCTCTCCATTTGGCTTGCACACTATCAAAAAACATTTTTTTTCATAAATAATAGCAGGTCCAACATTGTCCGCAGCAATGGTGGCTTTCTGCGAAGAATCACGATCCAATTTATCTAAAATTTCGAGTTTCTGATTGAGGTCTGCTGTAATGTGTTTCGATTTATGAGGCATGATACTGAATTTAAAGAAAGCCACAATTTCACATATTTATATTTGCTGGTCGCTGGGGCTCATTTCGAAATGAGACTCATCACTGAAGACAATTCTCCTCCAGTCATTGAGATTCCTTGCTGAAGACATGTATGGAGACCTCCTGAACAGCGCTGGGATACCAGCCTCAATATCGACCATATGACCCGACAGCCAGGAGGGACAGTCTTTTGGTAGCAGGACTCCTCTGGTTGTGATCCGCTGCGCACTTCCAAAACAGCGGTACGTCAACGATTTCTGGGTCCCGGTGTGGTGCACTTCATGGCAAGCCAACCTGGGCTATCATTTTAGCAAGATAATGCCTGCCCGCACACGGTGAGAGTTTCTACTGCTTCTCTTCGTGCTTGCCAAACCCTACATTGGCCACCAAGGTCGCCGGATCTTTCCACAACTGCGAATGTTTGGAGCGTTATGGGCAGGCCCTCAAACTAGCTCGGGATTTTCACTATCTAACGCACCAATTGGACAGAATTTGGCACGATAGTCTTCAGGAGCACATCCAGCAACTCTGTCAATCAGTGCAAAGCCGAATAACTGCTTGCATAAGGGCCAGAGATGGACCAAGGCGTCACTGACTTCATGAATTTGTGAAGCTTCTTGTCTTGAATAAATCATTCAAATTTTCTGAAATTTTAATCTTTTGTATGTCTATACAAGTATTTCGCTCTACCGATTTCCGCTCTATTCGGATAATTTCTCTGTAGTGCGTCTTTTTCTTTTGTCTTAGAATGTACGTACACCGAATGACTCTCCAAGTGTCGTCAGGCACATTATCTGCGGTGTTTCAGTATATATTTGCAATTTTGTTTTAGCAATGTGTGGATGCAACTCGCCTACAGAAATACCGTTCATCACATGTTTCATGCGACGCCCAGTGTCAATAAAAAGCGTCTGTTTGTTTCCTGTTCCAAACAAAATGATTTTTAAAGCGGTCACAAATGCGAAATCCGCTATATCGACTAATATTAACCGGGACTGAAAATCACGAAGAATAGCTACGCATCCAGCAGCAACTCATTTGCTGCCTTGCCACATGCTAACTGCTACCGCCAAGCAACAGCGCAGCTCAGTCGCTGTTGGAGTACAAGTCATGCTTCTTAGTGCTCCTGTTAATATCATACTAGATTCATTTGTGATCGCTCTATCGCATGTGCATGTAAAATTCCGCTTTGAAAATAATTTTGTTTGTAGAGGGGAACAGACCAACGCCCTCTACTGACACTAGACATCGCATGAGACATGTAATGAGCAGTATTTCTTTGGACCGACTGCATTTCCACACTGATAATACAAAATATGCAGTAATGGCACTGAACAAGTATAATTTGACAAGTAAATGAAACAACATATCACCAATCACTTAACTTCTAATAAACTGCGATTTCTGGCGAAGACCTGGCGCAGCACCCCCAGATCGCTCTCCCGAACCGTCCGCTGCCAGCCGCTTCAACGGAAGCGGGAAGGCGCGCCGATCTCCCGTCTCACGGCGTCGCAGCTCGCACCGGCCAGACCGATGTCGTGGGTTGACTCCTGTTGCTCTCGTGTTGGCCGCGAAGCCACTACGCCTCGCTATACGGCGCGGCCACTGGACTGGCGACCTCACATGCACCGCCGCTCCAGGCGGACAAGTCATCTTGTGTCTCAGTGCGCGACCGACCAACTGATCGATCCAACAGCCAATGCCCATTGCCCGAGCAAACTCGAGCAGACCGGAGGCCTACCACATACTAACACTCCGGACGACAGACAGACAGTAACCGCCTCACCAATGCGGACGAAAGACAGACCAAGACTAACTTGGCTGACAACTGACCAGACTCGCCCAGACTGACCGACCGACAGACTGACTGACCCTTTGCCGAGCTCATAGCGCCCCTTAAATGCACGTGAACAGACAACTTTTCCCCTTTCCCACGAGAGGGAGACACCAAAGCTGGGATTGCCACAGCGGCGTCACCGCCAGAAACGGAGGGCGGCTGCTTTACACTACGCGCTGCGGCGCGCTTTTCAAAACAGCAATTTTTTCCCACGGCTCAGGCACACAAAATTCGACCTTAAAAACCATTTTGTTTCTAATGGGAAGCAAACCGCTGCTTTCCGTTGACACTGGGAATCACGCGAAAGATGCGATGAGCAGTATTTGTTTGGGAGAGTCCAAATACACACTGAAAAATGAAACTCCAAAAATCTGCCGAAACAGCAGGGGAAGGGTGCCTGACGAGTCTTAGGAGAGTCAGCCTGTATTATCTATACATACTAAATGTTTCTCCTAAAAGTTATCTCTTGTGTTTTGATAGATAATTGTAATTTTGCTTTTCAGTGTGCAGCTGAGGTCAACCAAAAAAAAATTCTACTCATACGTCTTTCATGCAGCGCTCAGTGTCAGCAGAAAACATCAGTTTGTTTCCAATTACAAACAGTATGGTTTTCAAAGTAAGATTTTATATGCCCATTCGATAGAGTGGTTCCAAATTAGTCTAGTGAGATTTTCGTGTTATCAGTTTTTATGAAGGACGACTGTAAAACATGTAGAGTAACTAATACTCTAGCAGAAACTCACGTGCTATCTTGGTCTGCCCTTTGTGCACATGGTATACGTTTCTGCACGTAACGATCGATATCTTGTCTGTGTGTTACAATTCAGTAATTTTGCCCTACTCTGCGTTCTGTTACCCTGCGATCAGAGTGTCAAGCTTAAATCAATTCCTGGACTTGCCTCAATACATCGTTTCCCAATCTCTGAGGCACTTTGTGACTCAGACCGGCTGAATTTGTGCGTGACCTTCCTGGGAGGTGTATTATTTGGAAATCAAACGCAATAAAATACAATGTCCTCCTAGTTAATGTAATAGGTGGATCTTTAAGTTTCAGTAATCATTTGAGTGCTGTAGGATCAGTAATTACTTTAAAACAATATCCGCATAATACGCTACTGGCCATTAAAATTGTTACACCAAGAACAAATGCAGATGATAAACGGGTATTCATTGGACAAATATATTATACTAAAACTGACATGTGATTACATTTTCACGGAATTTGGGTGCATAGATCCTGAGAAATCAGTACCCAAAACAACCACCTCTGGCCGTAATAACGGCCTTGATACGCCTGGGCATTGAGACAAACAGAGCTTGGATGGCGTGTACAGGTACAGCTGCCCATGCAGCTTCAACACGATACCACAGTTCATGAAGAGTAGTGACTGGCGTTTTGTGACGAGCCAGGTGCTCGACCACCATTGACGAGACGTTTTCAATTTGTGAGAGATCTAGAGAATGTGCTGGCCAGGGCAGCAGTCGAACATATTCTGTATCCATAAAGGCCCGTACAGGTCCTGCAACATGCGGTCGTGCATTATCCTGCTGAAATGTAGGGTTTCGCAGGGCTCGAAAGAAGGGTAGAGCTACGGGTCGTAACACATATGAAATGTAACGTCCACTGTTCAAAGTGCCGTCAATGCGAACAAGAGGTGACCGAGACGTGTAACCAATGGCACCCTATGGCACCGGGTGATACGCCAGTATGGCGATGACGAATAAACGCTTTCAATGTGCGTTCACCGCGATGTCGCCAAACACGGATGCGACCATCATGATGCTATAAACAGAACCTGGATTCATCCGAAAAAATGACGTTTTGCCATTCGTGCACCCAGCTTCGTCGTTGAGTACACCATCGCAGGCGCTTCTGTCTCTGATGCAGCGTCAAGGGTAAGCGCAGCCAAGGTCTCCGAGCTGATAGTCCATGCTGCTGCAGACGTCGTCGAACTGTTCGTGCAGATGGTTGTTATCTTGCAAACGTCCCCATCTTTTGACTCAGGGATCGAGACGTGGCTGCACGCTCCGTTACAGCCATGCGGATAAGATGCCTGTCATCTCGACTGCTAGTGATACGAGACCGTTGGGATCCAGCACGGCGTTCCGTATTACCCTCCTGAACCCACCGATTCCATAATCTGCTAACAGTCATTGGATCTCGACCAACGCGAGCAGCAATGTCGCGATACGACAAACCGCCACCACGATAGGCTACAATCCGACCTTTATCAAAGTCAGAAACGTGATGGTACGCATTTATCCTTCTTACACGAGGGTTCAGTGGTTCTAGGCGCTTCAGTCTGGAACCACGCGACCGCTACGGTCGCAGGTTCGAATCCTGCCTCGGGCATGGATGTGTGTCCTTAGGTAGGTTAGTTACGTTTAAGTAGTTCTAAGTTGTAGGGGACTGATGGCCTCAGATGTAAAGTCTCATAGTGCTCAGAGTCATTTGAACCATTTGAACAACATTTCACCAGGCTACGTCGGTCAACTGCTGTTTGTGTATGAGAAATCGGTTGGAAACTTTCCTCATGTCAGCACGTTGTAGGTGTCGCCACCGGCGCCAAACTTGTGTGAATGTTCTGAAAAGCTACTCCTTTGCATATCACAGCATCTTCTTCCTGTCGGTTAAATTTCGCGTCTGTAGCACGTCGTCTTCGTGGTGTAGCAATTTTAATGGCCAGTAGTGTAGCAATGGAAATGAGTTATTCCGAATATTAAGCGAGCATTTCTTTCTCTGTTGCTGAATGCTTCTTTTCTGCCCGTTTGAGCTGTCTTGGATCATAGGCTATGGAGTGTTACTTTCCATCTATTTTCTGATTCGAAATGCAACCCAGTGTGAAATTTCCGGGTCACAGGACAGTATAAACTGTTTCTGGTAATCTGGAAAGGCAAGAACTGGACTAGATATTAATAAATCTTTCAGTTTTAGAAATGCTGTTTCACAATCTGGTGACAAATTAAGCTTTATTTCTTTTCTTAGCTACTGTGGGGTGACTCTCACAATTTCAGCAAATTTTCATATGAATTTCCAATAAAAATTTGTGACGCCTAAATACGATTGCAATTTCTTTATTGTAGTAAGCCCCGGAAAACTTTTGGCGGCATGAAATGGCGCTCACCCCATTTCAGCCCCTAACATGGCCCAAGTAATGAATTAATAGAAAACTAAATGGCACTTTTCCAGCCTGTGGGTTTACCGTGCTTCACGTAAATGATAGAAAACTTTGCATAAACACACTATATGCTCCCGTATGTCTTTGGAGGACACAATCATCCAAATAGACCATCCATTGCTTCAGTTTTAACCCTCGCAGTACATCTGATAGTCTCTGGAAAGTAGTTGGTGCATTTTTCAGTCCAAAAGACATGTGTCAACATTGATAACGACTTGAGAAAGCTCCCTTCGGACGATGTTCATGTGCTGCCTCTAACTGATGGTATCAAGTTATAGATCCATAGTTGTTACCTATTGACACCAGCCCAGAGTAACTAATGTTTTTGTTACGCTTGGCATAACTGGTATCTGATACTGTTTTCTGATGACGTCGTCACAGTCGCAACAGAAGCGCTATGCTTTGCTCTCATCTGGCGATTTTTTGGTTACAATGACGACAGCTGCCGACCAGGGGCTAATATTTGTTTCTATAATCCCATCTTGAAGCTATTGACTTACAAAGTTTTCTGTGAAAGCCTGTAGGCTTCGAGGAGCACAATATAGTTTCTTATAAACAGGAGATTCATTCCAGTGGGAATATAATGTTGAGCCAGAGGCGTGCCAGGCAATGGACCAGGAGGATCACATAAACCTACGTACTTTCTTGAACTGGGAATTCTTTGATCTCTTGCGTAAAATTACATGCAGATATTACCCCACACTGGGAGTCAAAAATGTAGTGAATCCTTCAAACTCGGTGATATAACACAGTATGCAAATTACTAACGGGATCGTGTCACATTGGGAACCAGTAATATGTGAAATCAATAATTAAGTGAAATCAAAACGCAAAATGTTATCAGATGAAGGGACTGATAAGCGAATGGAGCACATTGTTTAGAGGAATAAAACATGAAATGGCTGCATTTACTTCAGTACCTTTTACACACACCAAAATTACAAATCTCAGGGCCGATTCGAATGGGCATGGACATGACTCAGGCCGGCCACTGTGGCAGAGCGTTTCTAGGCGCTTCAGTCCGGAATCGCGCAGCTGCTACTGTCGCAGGTTCGAATTCTGCCTCGGGGCATGGATGTGTGTGATGTGCTTAGGTTTGTTAGGTTTAAGGAATTCTAAGTCTAGGGGACTGATGACCTCAGATGTTAAGTCCCGTAGTGCTTAGAGCCATTTGAATCATTTTTTTTACATAGTTATTAGGAGTAAAACTGAATGGGACTCGGGGCAAGTAAGGCTAGCAACCTGCTTCCCTGGTACTTTAAATATGATGCTGGCAACAATCAGAGCAAAATGCCTCGGACCTTTGGAGGTGACGGAGTCCCACCTCTAACTGACAAACCTAAGATACGACTCGGCAAACAAATGGTAATGAGATCGGGAGCTATTAATATCAATGGGGGCTACTCTGGGAAGAAGGTAGAGCTGGCAGAGGCTGCAAGTAAGATGGGGCTGGATGTTTTAGCTGTTAGTGCCATTCGGGTAAGGGGTGAGAAAGAAGAAGAAGTGGGAGAATACAAGGTCTACCTGTCAGGAGTCAAAGCAGGAATAGCACAATGGGGTGTAGGACTTTACATCAGGAAAGAAATGGAACCCAGCGTAGTTGCAATAAGATATGTAAACCAACGACTGATGTGGATAGATTTGACAGTGTCTAGCAAGAAAATTGGGATTGTGTCAGTATATTCGCGTTGTGAAGGGACAGATCAAGATGGATAGTTTTTATGATGCACTCAGTGATGTAGTTGTTAGAGTAAAGGACAAGAACAGTGTTCTGCTCATGGATGATTTTAATGCCAGGATTGAAAATCGTACAGAAGGGTATGAAGAGGTTATGGGTAAATTTGGAGAGGATTTGGAGGCCAACAGGAACGGGAAACAACTCTTGGATTTCTGTGCCAATATGGGCTTAGTAATCACAAACTCCTTTTTTAAACATAAGAACATTCACCGGTATGCTTGGCAAGGCAGGGGAACCAGATCTGTCACTGACTGTATAATAACAGATCAGGAATTCAGGAAGGCTGTGAGGGACACACGTGTATTCAGGGGTTTCTTTGATGACACTAATCATTATTTAATCTGCAGCGAAATTGGTATTGTGAGGCCGAAAGTGCAGGAGGTCAGGACCATATGTAGGAGGATAAGAGTGGAGAAACTTCAGGATAAGGAAATCAGACACAAGTACATAACAATGATCTCAGAAAGGTACCAGTTAGTTGAATGTAGTCAATTACAGTCAGTGGAAATGGAATGGACAAGAATGGACAAGGTACAGGGACACAGTACTAGAAGTGGCTAAAGAATGTCTTGGAACAGTAGTGTGTAAAGGTAGGAGGAAGCAAACAGCTTGGTGGAATGACACAGTCAAGGCAGCCTGTAAAAGGAAAAAGAAAGCGTATCAAAAATGGCTACATACTAGAACTCAGGTAGACAGAGAAAGTTATGTTGAAGAAAGAAACAAAGCCAAACAGATAATTGCAGCATCCAAGAAGAAATCTTGGGAAGACTTTGGAAACTGGTTGGAGACTTTGGGTCAAGCTGCTGGAAAACCATTCTGGAGTGTAATTAGCAGTCTTCGAAAGGGAAGTAAGAAGGAAATGACAAGTATTTTGGACAGGTCAGGAAAACTGCATGTGAATCCTGTGGATTCCTTGGGCAGATGGAGGGAATATTTTGAAGAGTTGCTCAATGTAGGTGAAAATATGACCAGTAATGTTTCAGATTTCGATGTACAATGGGATAGGAATGATGATGGAAATAGGATCACATTTGAGGAAGTGGAAAAAATGGTCAATAGATTGCAGTGCAATAAAGCGGCTGGGGTGGATGAAATTAAGTCGTAACTCATCAAATACAGTGGAATGTCAGGTCTTAAATGGCTACACAGGATAATTGAATTGGCCTGGGATTAGGGACAGGTCCCATCAGACTGGACAAAAGCGGTAATCACACCAATCTTTAAACATGGAAACAGAAAAGATTGTAACAACTACAGAGGTATCTCTTTAATCAGCGTTGTGGGTAAAATCTTCTCAGATATTGTTGAAAGGAAGGTGCGAGTATTAGTTGAGGACCAACTGGATGAAAATCAGTGTGGGTTTAGACCTCTTAGAGGTTGTCAGGACCAGATCTTTAGCTTACGGCAAATAATGGAGAAGTGTTATGAATGGAACAGGGAATTGTATCTATGCTTTAAAGATCTAGAAAAGGCATATGACCGGGTTCCTAGGAGGAAGTTATTGTCTGTTCTACGAGATTATGGAATAGGAGGCAAACTTTTGCAAGCAATTAAAGGTTTTTACATGGATAGTCAGGCAGCAGTTAGAGTTGACGGTAAATTGAGTTCATGGTTCAGAGTAGTTTCAGGGGTAAGACAAGGCTGCAACCTGTCTCCACTGTTGTTCATATTATATATGGATCATATGTTGAAAACAATAGACTGGCTTGGTGAGATTAAGATGTGTGAACACAAAATAAGCATCTCGCATATGTGGACGACTTAGTTGTGTTGGCAGATTCGATTGAAAGTTTGCAACGTAATATTTCAGAGCTAGATCAGAAATGTATGGACTATAGTATGAAGATTAGCATCTCCAAAACGAAAGTAATGTCAGTGGGAAAGAGATATAAACGGATTTAGTGCCAAATAGGAGGAACAAAGTTAGAACAGGTGGACAGTTTCAGGTACTTAGGATGCATATTCGCACAGGATGGCAACATAGTGAAAGAACTGGAAGCGAGGTGTAGCAAAGCAGTGAGTGCTCAGCTACGATCTACTCTCTTCTGCAAGAAGGAAGTCAGTACCAAGACTAAGTTATCTGTGCACCGTTAAATCTTTCGACCAACTTTGTTGTATGGGATCGAAAGCTGGGTGGATTCAGGGTATCTTATCAATAAGGTTGAGGTTACGGATATGAAAGTAGCTAGGATAATTGCAGGTACTAGTAGATGGGAACAATGGCAGGAGGGTGTCCACAAGGAGGAAATCAAAGAAAAACTGGGAATGAACTCTATAGATGTTCCCGCATGTAGTAATGTGCGTCGTCCAGCAATTACATCACACTGGTACGCGGTCCGAGGATTCGCAGTAGGCGGCGAGGAGTACGCGCCTGCCCTCTGTCGACGGCAGTCCGTACTACGCGGTGCCGGCAGCTCATCAGCTTCGGCAGCTGCTGCCCTCTCGCGGCTCTCGCCTACACTACGTGGAGCCCACCGAATACAGAGTTCCCGCCATTAACCGCCTTCACTCTTCCGAATGCCCGGTCCACCATGACAGAAAGCGACGGAAGGACAGCCGCGACAACGCCTAAGGGGGAATGTAATGAATGGACTCTGGTCCAAAAAATCGATTTTTCAAAAATTTAAGTTTCTTTATCTACACAGTTTAATCAATGTTGTGTGTGAATTTTGTACTCATAGCAGCTTTAGAAATGCCTTTAAATTGTTAAACTGATGAACTCTGCACTGGCGACCACTCCCACCTTTTCCCACCTTTGGGAAAATGCTTGCTTCAGCGGAAGTGTTGTCAGTGTGAAAGCTATTTTCTTTAGATATCTTTGGCTGACATCTACATCTTTGGCTGAAACTTCCTTGCACATCTACATCTTTGCCTGAAAACTTCCTTGCATGTGGTTTATTTACGTTTTAACAATACTAACACATATTAGCAGGAGGAATGTTGAATTCGCAAACCTTTACGTGGAAGTCAAGATTTATGCATAATGGTTGGTAGAAAAACTGTGTTTAAGTAGCGGATGTTTCACGGAAATCGGTTTACCAACAAAATAAAGAACATAAGCTCACAGCTTCAGCATCGAAACTTGGGATAGGAGAATTGTACAGGTGCGTGAATGATGTTGATATGGATACCACAGGATTCAGACTTACTGATTTAGAGCTTCTATGCAAGGCTATAAAGTTTTCGTGTTAATGCGTTAGCTGTAAAAATACAGAATGCATAATTGTTTTTGAAGAAAGAAGAGTGGGAACAGCTTGTGATTTTAAACTAATTTGTAATTCGCGTGGCAATGAATTTGCGTTTTCCTCTTCCAAAAAAACTGACACTGGTGCCTCTGAAAGCAATTTTAGGTTAGCATATGCTCTGAGATGCCTTGGACAGGGCAGGGTAGGAGGTAATTAATTGTGTGATTTTCCATACATGCTTCCACCTTGTGCTAGGTTTGAAAAAATAAATAAAGAAATGTCTGATGCTGTATACGATACTGCCAACGTTTCTATGAAGAAAGTGGTGGAGGAATTGGTGAAAATAAACTAAAAAGAAATAGATCCTGGAGTAGATATTCATGACAGTGAGTCTCCTACTAATGTTACTGGCCTATGTGTGTCTGTTGATCGGACCTGGATGAAAAGGGGTCACACATCTCTGTATGGAGTGGCATCTGTTATTGGTATTTACTCAGGTAAAGTTTTAGATGTAGAAATTATGTCTAAATATTGCCACCAGTGTGCAACAAGGAAGACGTCCAACAATGGAGACAGTGAGAAACCGCAGCAAGAAAAACATGCAGAAGCATGCTCTAAAAATTATATTGGCTGGAGACTGCTGTGGTTGTGAGGATGTTCTCCAGATGTGAGGACCAGTATGGTGTTAGATGTACTAAATACTTTGGTGATGGGGACTCCTGTTTGTTCCAAGATGTAGCAGATAAAAATTCATACAATACAACAATAGAAAAGTTGGAATGCGTTGGCCACATCTAAAAGAGGCTTAGTGGTAGGCTTCGTCGCTTGCTGAAAGAGAAGAAAGTTGAAGTACTTGAGGATGGAAAACCACTAGGAGGAAAAGGCAGGCTTACTCTGAAAGCAACTGATTCTCTTCATAGACTCCATGGGAGAGCTATCAGGAAAAACACACATAATTTAGAGGCAACGAGGCATGCTGTGTGGGCATTTTTTTTTCCACAAACTGTCCACTTGACAGACACCAATGCATAATTTGTGTCCAAAAGATGATTGGTGTAAGTTCAAAACATAAATGAGATGTATTCACATAAACACTCATTACCAGATCCTGTTATGAATGCAATTAAACCCACATTCAGGTTTCTTGCAAACCCTGATTTATTGAGGATTATGTCTTCATGGAAAGACACAAAATCCAAATGAAATTCTCAGTAATTTAATTTGGTTTGGATGCTCAAAAAGCACATTCTGTGGACTTGAAGTACTCAAAGTAGGCGTCTATGATTCACTTTTACGTTAAAATATCGGAAATAATGGCAGAGTTGAAGTGCTGAAGAGAGATAATATAGACCCTGGTGCATTTACAACAAAAGCATTTTACACCATCAATAAGAGGAGGGTCAAGAAAGCTAACAGATCAGTGTCTTACCTGCAAATACAGGCCAGGCAGGTTTGAAAAGGAGAGAGTAGAAAGCTAGAGGATGAGGAGTATCAGTATGGAGGGTTTTAAAATTGAAGTAAGCTTGTTACATATAGAAGTATGAGAAGAAAATCTTTATACATCATTTTCTCTGTTTTAGATTTTGTACGTTATTAGAAGCCGTTTCTCAAAAAGAAAATGCGCTAATGCTATACAATTTTCAGAAACTGTTCACAACGTGTTGCTGTCTCCCTGGAACTAAAAAATATGAGATCCTGCAAATACATTCTGATTTTAGACGATTGTATGGAAGAAAATAAGTTAATTTTGAATGTGCAAAATTGAAAACTCTGTTAATGATACAATTTGTACCATAAATTAATAACTGTATTTCAGTGGTCTTATAATCTTCTCAGACAACTACAATAAAATTTTCAGATTAACTGCACGATTATAATTTGAGCTATGGCTTTTTATAAAAAGACAATAAAAAATTAAAAATTCTATTTTCTAGCAAAATATAAATCCTGCATATTTTGTTACATTTTTCTGTCAAAACAGAGCTCTTTTGCTTTAAACATGCAGGACTTTAGATTTGTGCATTAATAAATATGGCTGTTTGATTTTTTAAATAAATGTTTACGTTTTCCGTTACATACCCCCTTACAACGAATACCGTCAGATGGACTGGACAGACGAGATTAACTGATATCAAGTGAAATTAGTAAAATTACAAACTGGCCTTACATGGGTATTCCATCTTTCAACCATCTTCTATAGTTACAAAAACCTGCTATGCAAGACGATGCTGTGGTAAGATGGTGGTTCAAAACCCAGTTTGGCACCAAGACCTACTTTTTCCGTTATTTCCCTAAATAGCCGAAAGCGAATTCTAGGACAATTCCTTTGGAAGGGCCCAGCTGATTTGCTTCCCATAGTTTCGCAGTTCCAGCTTGAGCCCTGTCTCTGATGGCTTCGTCACAACAGCCATTAGTCCATACCTTCTCTCTTACTTCATTTTTGCAAAAGCCTTAACTGTCCCATGCTGTGATAAAATTGTGGTTCAAAACCCAGTTTGGCACCAAGACCTACTTTTTCCGTTATTTCCCTAAATAGCCGAAAGCGAATTCTAGGACAATTCCTTTGGAGGAGCACAGCTGATCTGCTCCATCAACATAGCTTGGAATTGTGTTAACTCAAAATATTACCATTTCTTACAAGATCTGGAATGTTATGCATGCTGTACCTTTTTTTGTACCTGTTATTCCTGATCTCAAATACAATTTCTACCACTGATGAAACTGCTCTCCCTTCAAAAGATCCTCCAACTTTCGCACAAATGCTGTACATCCTGTAAACTTGAGGTACAAAACCCTCCACAAACCTAGGCACCAGCTGTGCCCACACCAGCCATGTCGACCCTTCTTCCGCCTCCATACCTTTCATTCTCTATTCCAAGGAAACTTCAGCAGTCTGATTCCTCCTGTACCAGAACTTCACGCTGACATTCACCTATCCTGCCAGCTATAGCCCTTGAATCTATATCGCCTACTTATATCATCGCCCCGATACTTTTGGCAGCCTCCTGACCACCATAATATATCCATTGCTGCTTGCTCTTCAAGTCCCCACTAACCAACCACACATCCCAGCCCAACGACAACCCACGCCCACTCCCATACCTGCCAATCCATACACCCTATTTGGCCCTCACCTCCATCCTACAAATATCAGTCGCTGAAGGCGACGACGGAAATTATTGACACAAAAACAATTGAGGACCTATTTAGATGTGCTAGCACAAATCGCACGGTGTCTCTTATCATCACACGGCACTGACATACGATGTTGACACATGATGTGCTGCGGAGTCTAGCCAGTTCATTCAGCGAAAAGACGTGGGGCCTCTTCTGTCGACGGCTACAGCGACTGCCTCTCAATGTGAACGTCGTAGTATCCATTCATATTCAAGAACTTCTCTCAATTGGCAAGTTAACCAAGCGCTGCGGGTCGCAGCTCTTCAGGGACGAGACTGTCCTTCCGGTCTCATCGGGTGCGAGACGAAAAGGTTTCTGTTCGTTGCCCCCAGCTTCATTCAATAAGTACAGCGCGGCTGCTACACATTTGCATAGATCCTCAATTGTTTTCATGTTGAGTATATAATTTATGTCTTTGTCATATGACGACTGTCATGTCACACAGAGAGATGCTTGATGGCACTACCAATTGACAGTAGACTATAATGCAATGTGGAGTTCTGTAGCATAGGATTCTGCGATGACACGGGGACGCACCTTAATACTCTACAAAAAATTAAACCTTACCACGCCAACAACTCATTACGAGGAATAATTAGGTCCATGTGGGTCAGCGTTACAAGACTAATGAAAAATTGCACGAACATATTGAGGAAGCCTTTTGCATCGTAACTACGGAGACACTTTGCGACTCGTCGAACGGGACACAGAGACACACAGATCTCTGTGTAAGGCACGACGGTCCACATACCGATACGCTGAATATGTACTTGATATATCTTAGTAGTCCAATACACTAGCTTGTTTTGACCAAGTGGTACGGTCTTTTGGCCAATCTGTATGAAGGGTGACGCATTCTGACTTCCCGTGTTTCCATTACGTCGGTTTTGTTCGTCAGATTTAGTCATCTCACGACACTGAATTTAAGAGTAGCGAAGGAGAAGATTCGTCATCAGTTTGTTTTTTAGCGCGAGAGTGTCAAGAAATAGTTCAAAAAACTTCAGTAGCTGTAGTTTAAGAAAATCCCTGTGTCCCACTGAACGATTCATGCTCAGCATTCTGTGAGCACAACGCCCAAACTGCCTCTAGAACTGTGCAAGTATTACCTCCTCTGACACATCTCGCTTAATGAGAATAAGGCTACAGAAACAGACATGGGAGTTGACATTGCTCAGTTGCCGAGTGGCTGAGTATTGGACTGCATCTCCAAAGATCAGAGAGTCAGAGATTGTTCCTGGGATTTCTGTTGCCTCTCATCCCTTCTTTCATTTCTGACAAAGGTTTGTCGACATGGATAAAGCCGGATCTGCACCATGGTTTGGAAGCCCAATAATTATCTTGATATCCGAATAAGTAACTGGGTAAGATAGTTCAAAAGTAGGAAGATGGCCAGAGCCCACCACATGCAGTGGGACTGTGGCTAGTGAAGCATTGCAGTGACCAAACATACTTTCATCTTGAGGACAACTTTATATATCACGTTCTGAAAAGGAATGACAGACTTTTCTCTTGAGCACCAATCTTTTTGAAAATACAAAGCGAAGGAAAATGATACTGATGCAGTATGTATTACCCACCAAACATAGAACAATGGGTTGCTGAGCACAAATGTAGATTCACAACTCACTTACTTACTTATACTGGCCACACAAACCGCAGCCAGTGTTTGGCGTCACTCAGTCCAGCTTTCCACACCTTTCTGTCAGCTGCATCTTCGTCACCCTGGCCTAGTATCTGCACGTCTCCCACGGTATTATCTTTCCGTCTCGTTCTCGGCCTTCCTAGTGGTCTCGTTCCTTCGGCTTTTCCATCCATCACTGCCTTTATTACCGCATTCTCTCCTCTGCTCCTCGTGTGTGCGTACCACGTGAGTCTTTTCGTTTTTACACTCACTATGATGTCAAGTAGTGTGTATAATTGTCTGAGATTCACAAACATGAATACATATCAAAAGAAACTTATACACCGGTAGTTTCTGTAAAAGGACAAAAATACGACTTTGATGTTGACACCTTTATTAATCATTTCACTCCTACCATATGACAGACTGGTAGGCAAGGTCCAGACATATTGCTTTCCTTCAGTCTATTAACATTAAAACATAACCAGAAAGAGTTGCACTTAGAATAAATAAAACAATTGGTTTCAATTACAAGACTTACAATGTGGAAACAGAACCACTCGATACCGCTATATGTTCGAACGCTGGCAAAAGAATAACAGTACACCACAAAAAAGACTTACAATGTGGTAAGAGGAACACTCGATATAGCTGTTTGTTCGAACACTGGCAAAAGAATAATAGTACACCACAAAAACAGAAGGAGAAACGCCGGCCGCGGTGGCCGAGCGGTTCTAGGCGCTGCAGTCTGGAACCGCGCGACCGCTACGGTCGCAGGTTCGAATCCTGCCTCGGGCATGGATGTGTGTGATCTCCTTAGGTTAGTTAGGTTTAAGTAGTTCTAAGTTCTAGAGGACTGATGACCTCAGAAGTTAAGTCCTATAGTGCTCAGAGCTATTTTGAAAGAGAAACATGGTGAATAGTGTGAAAAAGTTCGGAATAGAAAATTGTGCTTATGTGTCGGAAATAAAGTGGTAGTGCAACCTCCAGACCAGATGAGACAAAATGCAGCCGAGAACTGTCTGATAATCTAAAAATAACAAAACTATATCGTTATAGATCCCAATGAAGATGTCTTAGAGCAAGAAAAAGGCGCCGGCCGGAGTGGCCATGCGGTTCTAGGCGCTACAGTCTGGAGCGGAGCGACCGCTACGGTTGCAGGTACGAATCCTGCCTCGGGAATGTATGTGTGTGATGTCCTTAGGTTAGTTAGGTTTAATTAGTTCTAAGTTCTAGGCGACTGATGACCTCAGAAGTTAAGTCGCATAGTGCTCAGAGCCAGCCAAGAAAAAGGCGAAAGGCGCCTGAAAAAAATTATAATACAGTAATTTTGTTTCAGTTAGATTCACAATAAAGAAGTGGTCCGATATAGGCATCCTCCCCCTACATTACTATTCTTATAAAGCCATTATACAATGAAGAGTCAAAGCGCCCCAAATGCACGCAGAAGTGTCACAAGACGACGTGGCATGGACTCGATTAGTGTCTGAAGTACAGAAGGAACTGACACCATGAATCCTGTAGGGCCGTACATAAATCCTGTAGGGCTGTACATAAATCTTGTAGGGCTGTACATAAATCCGTTAAGATTACGAGGGGTTGGAGATTCTTCTGAACAGCACGTTGCAAGGCATCCCAGATATACTCAACAATGTTCATATCTGGGGAGTTTGGTGGCCACCGGAAGTGCTTAAACTCAGAGAAGTGTTCCTGAAGACACTGTAGCAATTCTGGATGTGGGGGGTGTGGAATTGTACAAGTCCATCGGAATGCAAAATGGACATGTATGGATGCAGGTGATCAGACAGGATGCTTACGTACGTGCCTCTTATCAGAGTCGTATATAGACGTATCGGGGGTTCCATATCACTCCAACTGCACACGCCCCACACCATTACAGCGCCTCCACCAGCTCAGCTGACATGCAGGGTCCATAGATTCATGAGGTGGTCTACATACCCATACACATCCATACTCAAGCCTACATCGATGATGGTCCGTTGAATGGTTCGTTTTCTGAGACTTCATGATGGCCCAGCATTGAAATCTGCAACAATTTGCGGAAGGGCTGCACTTCTTTTCAATCGTCGTTGGTCCCTTTCTTGCAGGATCTTTTTCCAGCCACAGTGATGTCGGAGATTTGATGTTTTACTGTTTTGCTGGATTCCTAATATTCACGGTACACTCGTGAAATGGTCGTACGGGAAAATCCCCATTTTATCGCTACCTCGGAGATGCTGTGTTCCATCGCTAGTGCGCCGACTATAACACCTCGCTCAAACTCACATCTTGATAATCTGCCACTGTAGCAGCTGTAATGGATCTAACAACTGCGCCAGACACTTGTTGCCTTATATAGGCGTTGCCCACCGCAGCGCCGTATTGTACCTGTTTACATATTTCTGAATACGCATGCCTAATCCAGTTTCTTTGGCTCTTCAGTGTATATCGAGGTATCGCTCCTCCCTTGTTGCATTATCAATATTATCTTACCCAGATCTAATGGCGAGATACCAGCCAGTCAGGCGCACTAGCTCCGCTTAAAGGAAGAGAAACAGGACAACTCACGTCTGTTTTTAGCGAACAATGTCTGGTTAGGGAAGCCAAGGAATCCCCCTGCTGCGACATTACGCTGATAACACCAGCGGCTAGATGTACACCGAATGGCGCTTCTAACGCGAACACATATTTCTGCCTTGTTGGTGTTCCCAAACGTACTTGTTCTTACGCTACTCTTTTCTGGCAAGTGTCACTTTCTGATTTCCTACCGTTACTCTGTTAACTTCAGGGGTAACGACAGGGTGACAGAAGAATATGTTACTCAATTCAGGATTTTTTTTCTCCGTACTAGGTGTAGTAGAAAAATGGGTTTTGCTGCAATGAACAGGGAATAAATACACTGAAGTTTTTATGGGGAAATAGTAGTATCTGCACTGTGTAATTGGGATTTTCCCGAGGCAGATATGAAAGGAGGTAGATCGACAGCTGTCGCAGTAACTCCGGTTGTGGTTACCTGAAACATGAAATTAACATATCAGCCTGATTCTTACAGGTGGAATTTTATTTCATCGCAGGAATTTGAAAATAAATAAATAAATAAATTGGCGGAATTATAGATACTTTTGGACCCCTCTTTTTTCCATAAAGATATTAAATATCAACATTAAAAAAGTCGGCTTCGAAGAACTGAAGAGAATTCAGTTTGCTTCAAGGGAGACCAAAAATCATTCAAATCGGATGAAGACTGTAGCGTGAGAGACGGCAACCGTGCCGAAAAATATGATTTTGATAAAGTTTGACAATTATTTGTCATATCCTAAAAGGGTCGAAAGTTGAAACTTACGGGATATCACCACGGCTAGTGGATGGTCGCTTTCTGCTATTTTGACCTGATAAGCCCTCATTTTCGTCCTCAAAGCCCTTTTAGTCACCAAGCGCATCACCGCTGGCTTCTCCATGTTCACAGAAGCGGAGCATTTCGTCGATTTCGATTTGAAGGGCATTTGCCACTTGCATTAATGCAGTATGGCCTACATTGAACAGACATACTGCCAAATGTTAAGCAATGTTGACAATTTCGCTTTGGGATGGATGTTACTTTTGGTGCATATATCCGAATGAGTAAAACCGTCCAAAAACGCTCCAGCAAATCAGATTTAGTCAAATCGGTATAGACAGCGGTGGTAGCTTCCATAAGAACGAATGGCAACCGCTTCTCTAACGCCGAGGCGTGCCGTGCACGCTCGGCTTCAAACGCTCACAGAATCGTTCCTTTTTAGAGTTCGCGCATAATATTTTGAGGAATAATAAATGCATTGGCATTTTACGTCAATAAAATAAACCTGACGGCACTAGAAGGTTTGAAGTAGTACAAGTCAAACTATGAGGAGCTTTTAGTACTCTTTATGGAGAGCTACTGGTAATGCGCTTTGATGCCGAACGGACGCAGATACACTGAAGTGCTGAAGAAACTGGTATAGACATGCGTATTCAAATACAGAGGTATGTACAAAGGCAGAATACGGCCCTACAGTTGGCAACGCCTGTATAAGACAACAAGTGTCTGGCGCAGTTGTTACATGGGTTACTGCTGCTACAATAACAGGCTATCAAGATATAAACGAGTTTGAACGTGGTGTTATAGTCAGCTCACGAGCGATGGGACACAGCATCGCCGAGGTAGCGATGAAGTGGATATTGTCCCCTGCGACCATTTCACGGATGTACCGTCAATGTCAGGAATTCGGTAAAACATCTAATCTCCGACATCACAGCTGCCGGAGAAAGATCCTGCCAGAATGAGACCAACGACGACTGAAGAGATTCGTTCAACGTGACGGAAGTTCAATCCTTCCTCAAATTGTTGCAGATTTCAATGCTGGACCACCAATGAATCTCAGCGTGCGAGCCATTTAACGAAATGTCATCGATATCGGCTTTCGGAACCGAAGGCCTACTCGTGTAGGACTCCACCACACAAAGCTTTACGTCTCACCTGGGCCCGTCCACACTGAAATTGGTCTGTTGATGACTGGAAACATGTTGCCTGGTCAGACGAGTCTCGTTTCAAATTGTATCGAACGGATGGACGTGTACGGGTATGGAGACAACCTCATGAATCCATGGACGCTGCATGTCAGCACGGGACTGTTCAAGCAGGTAGAGGCTCTGTAGTGACGTCGGGCGTGTGCAGTTGGAGTGCTGTGGGACCCCTGACATGTCTAGATACGCCTCCGACAGGTAAGCATCCTGTCTGATCATGCCTTTCATGCCTATTCTGCATTCCGACGGGCTTGGGAAATTCTAGCGGAACAATGTGATACCCCACACTTCCAGAATTGCTGTAGAGTGGCTCCAGAAAAACTCTTCTGAGCTGAGCACTTCCGCTGGCCACTAAACTCCCTAGACATGAACATTCTTGATCATATCTGGGATGCCTTGGAACGGGCTGCTCAGAAGATATCTCCACCCCCTCATACTCTTACGGATTTATAGACAGCCCTGAGGGATTCATGGTCTTAGTTCCCTCCAGTAATACTTCAGACGTTAGCCGAGTCCACGCCACGTCGTGTTGCGGCACTTCTGCGTGCTCGCGAGGGCCCTACACGATGTTATGCAGGTGCACCAGTTTCTTTGGATCTCCATTGTGTTATGTCACTAGGAAAGGTCGTTATATGCCTCAATGGTATTTGTGTTTGAGCCTCAACAAAGGAAGTTCTTAAGAGACCACAGCGAAACCAGTCCCAGAAAATGGCTTCACGGGTAGTGAGGTCTCTAACTCTTGGTAGAAAGTGTACGTTCAATTCTGAACCGAAAGACGAGGAAAGGAAATGAACATGCAGAAATGAGAGAAAAATATGTACCTTTCAAGAACACAGAAAATGCTTCAGTTGTGGTATGCATTTGAATTTCCATAATGGCTGTATCGTCTCATTTACAGAAACTTTCCCAAGTTCCGTATCTGTGCCAGCTCGCCGAGTTATATTCTTGAGTTCAAACATCGTTGTAGACATTTTCCTTCTCCTTGCTGACTTCGGAAATCATATAAAGAATAGCGACCATTTTTTGAGACCACTTCATATTAGAGTTTATCGAGACTATTTGCTAGCTTACTCCTTGACTAAATATTACATTGCAAAATTATTTGTATTAATTGCAGCCATGCGGAACACAAGATGAAGATACCGTGGTATCACAACAATAAACATGCAACGTGTTGTTGTATTATCTATAAGTGTACATTATTGAAAAATGTATATTATAGTGTAATTAATTCAGTAATGAAAGCATCACTGAATGGAAGAATGTATTTAACTAAGGTTACAAAGTACCACCTTTCACAATCTTCCCTGACTGGGTGAAAATTATAATCGTTACGTATTCAGACCATTTTATTCTGTCGATTTACGAATCTATTGCTCGAGTCATTTTCAGACATTAATATTATTCAGTTAAACACCGCAGCAAGAAGGACCCTGCCATATGCAATCAGTCGCTGCGTAAGATAAACATTAGTGTCGTATGTATACTGATACCAGTAGCCGTAAATTTATAATTTTTCCTTCCAGGAAACATAACAGCGCATCATGCCCATCAGGTATCACCAAAGTTTCATTTCCATTTTGGCCAATCGACGAGACAGTGATCAGGGTTCTTGAAACAATAGATATTGTAGAGACTGGGCTAGCTATATCCTGGGGGATTGTTTCCAGACTGAATTTTCACTCTGCTGCGGAGTGTACGAGGATTTGAAACTTTCTTGCTTATTACCTTCATTGTGGACACCGTCGAAGCCTCGTGGGCCAACCGCAGTGTTCTCCATCCTGCAACAAGTCCAAGTCATCACCAGGGAGATCTATTTGATTGTAGTAAGGGTCAGTCAGTGTAGATTATCCTGTGGGCTTTGTTCGTGATTAATGTGTTGTCAGCTTTCCTGTGGAAGCCTAATCTTAGGCTAAATAAGATTAGTTGGCATGACCATTCAGACTGGTTGACGCCGTGCGGGGTTGCTACACGGTGTAGGGCGCCTTGTCACGGTTCGCCTTGTCCCCGTCGGAGGTTCGAATCCCCCCTCGGTCATGGGGTCATGGGTGTGTGTGTGTATTGTCCTTAGCGTAGCTTAGTTTAAGTTATATTAAGTAGTGTGTAAGCCTAGGGACCGATGACCTCAGCAATTTGGTCCCATAACTTACCACAAATTTCCGATTTCGACTGTTTGACATACAGGGGTTTTCTGAGGTCAGGTTGCCTGTGCTCTTGCGTTTAACTTGCCATAGCTGGTCAGTCACCCTTACGAAAGAGTGCTTTTGGCGTGATATGTTTCCATCTGTGTTTGTGATCGCAATTCTTCAGGCTTGGAATGAAGGGGTTAATGAATTGTCTCGAGTTCGTGGGAAGTATTCGGGGTACCTGACAGAAGTTATCGTGGGAGCTATTAACTGTATGTCTTCACGGTGCGTTTGTATCGTGGAGCTTTTTTTATGATTCGTAGTACCTTCTTGTGTATGAGTTGCAGAGCCAGTGTCTTGGAGCTACATGTACCCAGACTGTGTGATTAGACATCAGAATGACAGGCCACCGCTTTAAGACACGGTTCCTGCTCTGACCTGCAGTGATTCACAGCTTTCACCAAAAGACATTCTCAGGACGATCAAACAGTCACTTTACGCTCTTTCCTCCCTTATTACAGCCCATTGTTTTAAACATTGCATTGTTTAGTTTGCTCAGGAAACACTGGCGCTAATTTAGCTGTGATACAAAATAAATGCCAGTCCTATCTACAGCTATCGACGAAAGAAAAGTAGTAATATCTGCCTGTTTTTTATTTACCCTTTCACTTAAGTCTGACAATGGAAGATGTGGCAACACACGCCTCTCCACGACTTGCAGACTGACTTGTCATAAGATAACCGCAGGTTGTTATCATTCTCGGACTGTCGTCGGGCACATCTTTTCCCACGCTCCCGTGCAGCCGCTTTTCCACGTCTATCTTCCAGTGAAGGACACTACGAAAATATTGTTTCCGCTGTGATCCCTCACACAAATGTGACTATCCTCATTTTAGGAATTAGGAGCAGTCTTCTTGAACATTTATGTCTTCCTCGAGTATTAATGGTAATTATAAAAGAACTTGTTTACATGCCCACATAGCCCCGCGTTTCAGTACGCCGTTTCTCTGATTTGCGTAGATGCTCCGGCCCCAGATCGAATCCTCCTGTTGAACTGACAACTGGGGTCAATGTGCTGGCCAGCGTGGAAGTGGTCTTTAGGCGGTTTCCCACATCATACTTAGTGAATACCGGAATGCTACCAACATCCTGCCTCAAGTTTCACGATTCGCAAGCAGTTACAAAGCGTTCACACACTTTCACTTGGATAACACCACATACATATAGCTGAGTATACAAATTCGGTCTCAGAGGGAGGAGATGGGGAGGGGAGGAAATCTACAGGGCTGGAGAAAGGAGGAGCATCCCCCGACCATCTGACATTAACATTGCTAAAGCGATTGCAACCTCCAAGCCCCCTGCCAGTACACGATAAGGATAAAAAGGGGAAAAAAGAATAGAAAGAAACTTGTTTATGCTAATGTTATGCCTCATTTCTACGTACCAGTATTTATTTATGTATCTTTTGCTAAATTAATAGACCGTTAATTTTTATCTGTCATATTTCATTTAAGTGAAATAAGACTGTAGCTCCACAAAAGTTAATATTTCGTTTGGTAGAGTATGGACTTTGGACTAGGGTAGGAGGTGAATCGAGTCACAGTCTGATTTAAATAACCAGCTTGACCTTAGCTTGGAATAATTAGGTGAAACTCCGCAAATCTTGATGCAGATGATTAGGATCCAAACAGCGATTCTCCAGGATTTTCTTTCTTTTCCCTTGCCTATATATCGTGTATCATTGGGTCCGCTTTTTCAGGGTATGGCAAATTTTATTTTAACTTTGTGGTCAGATCTTTTTGACGCCACTGTCAAGGTCACATAAAGGAAGGAAATCAAGTGTGCCATTTGTCACTGAATAGTGTGAACTTGATTCTTTGTGATATCCTACTTTAACTGTGTGTGTATTGTATTGTCTGAGGTGGAATTAAGGGAGTAGCCCAACATTTGCTCTAACGAGCATGGGAAATCCCGTAAAAACCACACTCAGGCTGGCTGATGTTCCACCCCACGATTGTTAATTCGACACACGGAGTCGATTGGCTTTTGGCTCAGCTTCCTGACTCGAAATCTGGGTCATTGCGCTTTCCGATATACAAGCAGACCAATCTCGAACCTTCAGAACAGGAGTGAATTATATTAACCATTACATCTCCATTCTGTGTTTCTTATTTAGTCGATACCCACATTCACTTATTAATATTATTATCTTCGTGATCTAAATGTATTTCCCCGCAAAAAAGATTATGAACACATAAATGTATATACAATTTCATAACTGACATTTCTTCCGTTTCATATGCAACATTCCTCTGCAGTAATACTGTTTCTAGGGTTTGAGATAGAGCTGTTTACATTTTCGTGTTTTTCCATCACTATATGAAAAAAGTTTTAACATGCTTCACCATCAGAATATTTGCGTCCATGTTTCATTATAATACTTTTCGACTTTCATCACGTATTTCATAGTCAATGTTTACAGTCGTTGTATGACATGCCACTTCTTTTTGGGATTTTATTGTGAATTTTTACTGTCAATTTTCTCTGTCAACTCATCTCTTAAGGTTACTACAAAATAACATTAACTTAACAATTACAATTGACAGTATGAAAGATTTATCATTGTCTCGTCTTCCCCACATTCTCTCTCAGTATTTGCACAGAAGGCTCATCCTCACTCTTTAGCTGTAAACCTAACCACCTCCGTGTGAAGTCACACATTTATTATATATGAGTTTACAGTAGACAGACGGGTACAGTGTTTCTAAATTCTCTTTCTGGTGTTTCATTCTTATATCAATCCTTACAGTCAGTTCCTATTGTCAGTTCATGTTGTCAATTAACTTCGTTAATTCATATTTTTAATTCTTATTGTAAATTCTTATTGTCAGTTCCTATTGTCAATTTTTACTGCCAATGCTAATTGTCAATTCTTATAGCCAATTCATATCGTCAAACTATACTGTCAATTCAAATTGACAGTTCTTATATAAATTATTATTTCCAGTTCCTATTGCCGATTTTTATTGCCATTTCATTTTAACAACTGATATTGTGAACTCTTCTGTTTTATTCATGTGTTTATTCTTCAGAATTATTTTATGCATTCTCTTGGATGATACTGATTGTAGAAATATTCGAAACACAGATAGTCCGAGAACAGCGCAAAGGCAGGTTTGCCAGAGTGACATTTCCTTGTATGAAGCTCAGTCGGGAAGAAAACGTCGTTATCACTGTTGAAAATTTCGCGCATTGGGAATATATTGCCGCAAATCAAATATAAAAGATCACTTTTGCAAAAACTTATTATCAGTTCTTATTGCCAGTTCTTGTTAAGAATTTCACCGAAAACAACTTCAAATGATTTTGTCATTCTGCTGCCATTGCGTATCAAAGCAAGCACCTAGAGGAGGAAGAAAATGTGCTCACACAAGGCCCTAGAGTACTTGATGACTATTACAGAAATTGGAGATTGTGCCCTAACCCTACAAAAACTGAAGTGACAGCTTTCCACCTCAACAACCGATTAGCAAAACAGCCACTAAACGTCACCTTCTGAAAAACTTACTTATCTTCAGGCGGTAATGCAGAATCTTATATTCGTAAAAGCCGTGGTTCCCTGCTTTCAGAACTGACACAGTCTCACACAAAAAATTCCGATACAAGTAACGGTCAAGGAATTTCTTCCTCCTCATGTCGTACCTGGTGATCGAGTGGTAAAGCTAGTGACTGAAAACCGAAACGTCTCTGGATGGAACCCCTAATGGACCCTACACATCGTACACAATCGGAGACACCTTCAAGAGTTAATTTATCAGTGGTCGTACCACAAAGAAAATCAAAGAAGTGTTTGTATTGTCAATATATATGTATAAGTGACTAAAAATTAAGCCCAATGACGTATTTTTCATTTTTTTGTTCTCCTTTCTATAAGCACACTGAAAAATAGTTTCACAATCCAGTAATATATACCTATATTAACTGAATAATAATATTAATAGTGATAATCCCGTAGGGGTAAAGAATAGAATAGAGCTGATGGAAGTTTTCGGAATAGAAAGAAACCTTGTCACACATTAAATATAGATAAATAGTTCTGAATCTCAAAGAATTTTAGAAATTGTATGATGAAGTCGCCGAGATAATTCACCTGTAGACAGAAAAACATCAGTTAATGAAATACAGATATTACAAATATGATCAATTCCCTGTTAGAAAATGACAAATTCGAGACTTACAGCAGGAAGAAGACGACAAGTGAAAAAACAGTCCGCTGTGACTAACCAACGATAACAAAGTTAACCTGATGCTGCGTCGCTGTAAAGCTAGAAGAGATGCAATATAATGCTTACTGTGTCGCGACATCATTATAAGCTTACTCTTCTTCACTTACTAGAAACCGGCGGTAGATAGCAACTGCGGTCGCTTCTCGTAGTACTCGAGTTCAGCCAAAGAAGACGGTACAGACAGCACAGGAATAGTGTAGAAATGATAGCCTTAGCCTATGTAGCTCATTTTGTTGCCGAAGTTTTCAGTCCAAAAGCTGGTATGATGCAGCTCCGCAAGAGGTCTATCCTGAACAAGCCTCTACGTCTAACTACTGCGAGTTACGTGCCTCTGAACCTGCTTACTGCAGTGAAGCCGTACAATTTTAGCCACCCACGACTCCCTCTGTTACCAAATTTATGACCCTTCGATGGCTTGGGAGGTGCCCTTCCTACCGATACCTTCCTTTAGTTAAGTTGTGCCATAAATTCATTTTCTTCCACAAATCTATTCAGTTCCACATCATTACGTAACCGTCCTGGTCTTAACCTTCAACTTTCTTCAGTAGTGTGCCACTTCGAAAACATCTATTACCATCTTCTCTGAATTGCTTACCGTCTATGTTTCACTTCGTGCGAGGCTACGCCCCATACAAATACATTCGGGTAAGACATCCTAACACATATCCTAAATCTGCTACAGGTGAAGGCGATATTCTACAACCAAAGAAAAACGACGCGTTTCAAGACTATCACGTCGCAACAAAATGAAATGGGTAGCAATATTTTTCGTTGCATGGTAGCCCTGTCTTTTAAAGAGTGTTTCATGACAGAGAAACCTCACATTATCCTTGTCCCTGGCTTGATCTGACTCAGCTAGAAAGTCCAGAAAAAGCTGCAGAACGCTAAACGGCCTTGAGCCCGTCATGTAGGCTCTTTGATTTCTTGGCTTGCACTATCATACCGATGAATGAGAGTCGGTCAGTTAATACACGCATGGCCAGTCTCCATACATATAAAGTTGATATCTTCATGAGGATACCGTAAACGTATTAATTAAAAATATGGATGTTAGAGTCTGGAGTAACGAGACCCATCAGGGTAGCAGCTCATGTCAGCCCGCAGCTTCTACGACTCAGGGAGTCGAGCTGGCCTCGGGTCGAATCCGCCTGGCGTTTTGAGGACTAGGGTCGCTGTGCGGTCAGCCATATTGTCGATTTAGGCGGCTTCCCCACATCCCATCAGGTGAATATCCAACAGAAACTCTTGTCGCGTCTCAGACACACGATTCACAAATATTTCGTAAACTTTCACACACTTTCAAATGGGATAACATTAGACGCAGACAAATTCTGTCCTAGGAGGGAAGGGTTGCCGAAAGAAAGCGCATCCAGCTTCCCTCTACGACTACCGTTGCCAAATCTAGTAATCGACACACAGACCCCTTGAAGACAGACGTAAGCTCTTGAAAAGGAAACAGAATAGCGAGTAACGGGACAAACGCATATAGATTTGGCACAAAGTCACCTTCTTCTTACACAGTGCTGTAGCCAAAAAGCTCAAGTGAAAAGGGTTCGAATGTCGATCTGGCCAAAATTTTTATTAGTCGCCACAAATTCATAAGAAACAGTTTCGCCGGTGCGTGTCAGCCCAAAGAAACTATACTAAGAGAATCCAATACGTTAAACTGGAGTGCGAATTTTCAACGTAAATCAAAGTAACATCGAGTGTGACCCAAGGAAGTGTCGTAAGCCAGCAAACGTTCTCAGTATAAGTAAACGATTTATCAGATAGGGTCAACATAATCAGATTATCCTCTGCCGGCTTTGTTATCATCTGAAAAGTGTCATTGCTGGATTATTGTAAGGAAATGCAGAGCAACAGATAGTATTCCTATTAGATGCGGTGAATGGAAGCTCTTTTTATTGGTGATATGTGCATGACAAAGGGAACCGAGCCGATGGTAGGGCCTACTCGATTACAATGTTGCAGATTTCTGGAGGCGAACAGTTGGTTTAAACATTTAATGCCAACCTGACGAACATATTACCACATATCGCAATAAATGATTAAATACACTCCTGGAAATGGAAAAAAGAACACATTGACACCGGTGTGTCAGACCCACCATACTTGCTCCGGACACTGCGAGAGTGCTGTACAAGCAATGATCACACGCACGGCACAGCGGACACACCAGGAACCGCGGTGTTGGCCGTCGAATGGCGCTAGCTGTGCAGCATTTGTGCACCGCCGCCGTCAGTGTCAGCCAGTTTGCCGTGGCATACGGAGCTCCATCGCAGTCTTTAACACTGGTAGCATGCCGCGACAGCGTGGACGTGAACCGTATGTGCAGTTGACGGACTTTGAGCGCGGGCGTATAGTGGGCATGCGGGAGGCCGGGTGGACGTACCGCCGAATTGCTCAACACGTGGGGCGTGAGGTCTCCACAGTACATCGATGTTGTCGCCAGTGGTCGGCGGAAGGTGCACGTGCCCGTCGACCTGGGACCGGACCGCAGCGACGCACGGATGCACGCCAAGACCGTAGGATCCTACGCAGTGCCGTAGGGGACCGCACCGCCACTTCCCAGCAAATTAGGGACACTGTTGCTCCTGGGGTATCGGCGAGGACCATTCGCAACCGTCTCCATGAAGCTGGGCTACGGTCCCGCACACCGTTAGGCCTTCTTCCGCTCACGCCCCTACATCGTGCAGCCCGCCTCCAGTGGTGTCGCGACAGGCGTGAATGGAGGGACGAATGGAGACGTGTCGTCTTCAGCGATGAGAGTCGCTTCTGCCTTGGTGCCAATGATGGTCGTATGCGTGTTTGGCGCCGTGCAGGTGAGCGCCACAATCATCACTGCATACGACCGAGGCACACAGGGCCAACACCCGGCATCATGGTGTGGGGAGCGATCTCCTACACTGGCCGTACACCACTGGTGATCGTCGAGGGGACACTGAATAGTGCACGGTACATCCAAACCGTCATCGAACCCATCGTTCTACCATTCCTAGACCGGCAAGGGAACTTGCTGTTCCAACAGGACAATGCACGTCCGCATGTATCCCGTGCCACCCAACGTGCTCTAGAAGGTGTATGTCAACTACCCTGGCCAGCAAGATCTCCGGATCTGTCCCCCATTGAGCATGTTTGGGACTGGATGAAGCGTCGTCTCACGCGGTCTGCACGTCCAGCACGAACGCTGGTCCAACTGAGGCGCCAGGTGGAAATGGCATGGCAAGCCGTTCCACAGGACTACATCCAGCATCTCTACGATCGTCTCCATGGGAGAACAGCAGCCTGCATTGCTGCGAAAGGTGGATATACACTGTACTAGTGCCGACATTGTGCATGCTCTGTTGCCTGTGTCTATGTGCCTGTGGTTCTGTCAGTGTGATCATGTGATGTATCTGACCCCAGGAATGTGTCAATAAAGTTTCTCCTTCCTGGGACAATGAATTCACGGTGTTCTTATTTCAATTTCCAGGAGTGGATTATGTTAATTAATTACTGGGCCTGCCAACACCGATAGGGAACACATTGTCCGAACCACTTGGTGATACTGTCCAGCAGCCTGCGTCCCACTGTTGTTATCAATCTCAATGAACAGCTTGCCTTATTGTGTTGACTATGAAGGGAATTATGGCCACAGTAGTACTTACTTCGTCCTATCATTAGTAACCCACACGTAGTAATTGTATGTGGCTGCTGAACCCAGCATCTGTTTACCAGACACTTGCACCGAGCAAGAAGTAATCTAAATGAAAATGAAAAGGGAGATTTGCATGACACTAAGATGGTTATACAGTCCTAAATTTAAACAGAGATTCAGATGGAATTAGATATTTGTTATACTTAAAATACTGAGCTGAAATAATTCTCTAGTAATTAAATAACTAAAAAGTTGTTTTTGTTGTAACTAGTAAGAATGTTTCTCTTGTTTCAGTCGAATAACACACAGCTTAATCTACTCTACCCCTCTTTTCAGACAGTGAAATAATTAACTAGCTCATCAAGGTCTATTTCCGTGGTTACTTGTTCTTTTCCGTTTTGTCAGTTCTGACTTGAATTACACTTCGAAGACAGTTCCCAGAGTCCATTGTTTTACACACAACTTAAGTACTTTTAAATTCCCTCTCAATCATCTGTATTCATAAATGACCCAGGAAAGTTGATTGTCTTCCAACAATCACACGTAAATACTCAGAGTATTTCACTACGCAACGAGATCCATACGAAGAGTCCACCTGGAGCATCTGTTGTCTCTGGATAAGGATCTGTGCTCTGTCGCCAAACATTGTAACTATATATACTTTGTTATCAGTCGGAAAAAACAGTTAATTACATTGATCACTGATTCCTAAAAAACAAGTTATTTCAGTGAGAATTCGAAAAAGGGCGTTTCGTATTTCAGAAAGTGTGTGTTAATGACCATGTGCTATGGACTAACGAGCGCCGGATTAATAATGGCTGATCTTGCTCGCCGGCTAGAATGAGTGTATTTTTAAGCGGTTATTAATCACACGAAAAGAACACAGAAGAATTTAAAGTAACACACAGAACAAAGTTTACGCGATTCACCGAAAAAATGGCGCACACAATTCCCGTCTCTTAGGGTAACTTGCATTTGTGACGACAGAAAGAACTTCCCACCACAAAAGCAGAACGAAAAATATATGCGCTATGTTATCTAAAGTATCCGTACACCTGGCTGAAAATGAGTTACAAGTTCGTGGCGCCCTCCATCGGTAATGCTGGCATTTAGTATGGTGTTGGCCCACCCTTAGCCTTAATGACACCTTCCACTCACGCAGGCATACGTTCAGTCAGATGCTGGAAGATTTCTTGGGGAATGGCAGTCCATTCTTCACGCAGTGCTGCACTGAGATCGATCGGTGAAGCCTGGCACGAAGTCGGCATTCCATAACATTCCAAAGGTGTTCTATAGAATTCAGGTTATTGTCCTGTAGCCACTCCGCCACAGGCCGTGAATTATGAGCACATACTCGATCTTGTTGAAAGATGCAATCGCCATCCCCGAACTGCTCTTCAACAGTAGAAAGTAAGATGCTTAAAACATCAATGTAGGCCTGTGATGTGATAGTGCCACGCAAAACAGCAATGGGTGCAAGTCCCAGCCATGAAAAACATGTCCACACCATAACACCACCGCCTCCGAATTTTACTGTTGGCACTATACACGCTGGCAGATGACGTACACCGGGCGTTCGCCATACCCACACCCTGCCATCGGATCGCCACATTGTGTACCGTGATTCGTCACTCCACACAACGTTTTTCCACTGTTCAATCGACCATTGTTTACGCTCCTTACACCAAGCGATGCGTCGTTTGGTATTTACTGGTGTGATGTGTGGCTTATGATCAGCCGCTCGACCATGAAATCTAAGTTTTCTCACCTCCTGCCTAAGTGTCATAATACTTGCTGAGGATCCTGATGCAGTTTGGAATTCCTGTATGACGATCTGAATAGATTTCTGCCCATTACACATTACAACCCTCTTCAACTGTCGGCAGCCTATGTCAGCCAACAGACAAGGTCGGCCTGTACGCTTTTGTGCCGTACGTGTCTCTTCACGTTTCCACTTCACTATCAGATCGGAATCAGTGGACCTAGGAATGTTTAGGAGTTTGGAAATCTCGCGTACAGATACCGAATCAGCTGACCACGTTCAAAGTCCATGAGTTCCGCAGAGCGCCCCATTCTGCTCTCTCACGATATCTAATGACTACTGCGGTCGCTGATACGGAGCACCTGGCAGTAGGTGTCAGCACAATGCACCTAATATGAAAAATTCATGTTGTTGGGGATGTCCGGATACTTTTGATCACATAGTGTATCTGCCAGACCTTGAAGAGACTCTACCATAGGTGGAACAAAGACTGTGAAAAAGGAAAATGAGAAAGTACCCTGAACCTGAATCAGAGATGCCTGAAATTGCAGCTATAATTTATACTACCTATGCTTTATTCGCGAAGCAAAGGCAACCCTTTAATGTAATACGTTAGGATCCAGAAATTTTAACGAATTTTACAAGACAGTGCATTTATTAGCGAGGGCTTACACTACTATACATTGCTCCTAGCCTACTGTTCGACAACTACCAACGAACTCTATTTCTTCGTACTCAAACGTTATTTATATTTTGCCTCCTGGGAATTTGCTGCCAGCGGTAAAATTGACACTGTTCAAGAATTCCAGTATTTAATTTACAAAAAAACTCCTTTCGAACAGGCTTTGGAAACCCAATGGCACCACCGACTGCCATGTCATCCTTAGCCGATAGGCGTCACCGGATGCACATATGGAGGACCATGTGGTCAGCACACTGCTCTCCTGGCCGTTATCAGTTTTCGTAAACGAGCCGCTACTTCTGAACCAAGTACCTCCTCAATTGGCCTCTCAAGAGCTGAGTGCTCCCCGCTTGCCAACAGTACTCGACGGACCCGTGTAGTCACCTACCACACCGCTAGTCAAACCCAACAGCGCTTATCTTTGATGACCTAACGGGTACAGGTATTAACACTACAACAAGGCTGTTGGTTCAAATGGTTCAAATGGCTCTGAGCACTATGGGACTTAACATCTATGGTCATCAGTCCCCTAGAACTTAGAACTACTTAAACCTAACTAACCTAAGGACATCACACAACACCCAGCCATCACGAGGCAGAGAAAATGCCTGACCCCGCCGGGAATCGAACCCGGGAACCCGGGCGTGGGAAGCGAGAACGCTACCGCACGACCACGAGATGCGGGCTGTTGGTAGATACACTCCTGGAAATGGAAAAAAGAACACATTGACACCGGTGTGTCAGACCCACCATACTTGCTCCGGACACTGCGAGAGGGCTGTACAAGCAATGATCACACGCACGGCACAGCGGACACACCAGGAACCGCGGTGTTGGCCGTCGAATGGCGCTAGCTGCGCAGCATTTGTGCACCGCCGCCGTCAGTGTCAGCCAGTTTGCCGTGGCATACGGAGCTCCATCGCAGTCTTTAACACTGGTAGCATGCCGCGACAGCGTGGATGTGAACCGTATGTGCAGTTGACGGACTTTGAGCGAGGGCGTATAGTGGGCATGCGGGAGGCCGGGTGGACGTACCGCCGAATTGCTCAACACGTGGGGCGTGAGGTCTCCACAGTACATCGATGTTGTCGCCAGTGGTCGGCGGAAGGTGCACGTGCCCGTCGACCTGGGACCGGACCGCAGCGACGCACGGATACACGCCAAGACCGTAGGATCCTACGCAGTGCCGTAGGGGACCGCACCGCCACTTCCCAGCAAATTAGGGACACTGTTGCTCCTGGGGTTATCGGCGAGGACCATTCGCAACCGTCTCCATGAAGCTGGGCTACGGTCCCGCACACCGTTAGGCCGTCTTCCGCTCACGCCCCAACATCGTGCAGCCCGCCTCCAGTGGTGTCGCGACAGGCGTGAATGGAGGGACGAATGGAGAAGTGTCGTCTTCAGCGATGAGAGTCGCTTCTGCCTTGGTGCCAATGATGGTCGTATGCGTGTTTGGCGCCGTGCAGGTGAGCGCCACAATCAGGACTGCATACGACCGAGGCACACAGGGCCAACACCCGGCATCATGGTGTGGGGAGCGATCTGCTACACTGGCCGTACACCACTGGTGATCGTCGAGGGGACACTGAATAGTGCACGGTACATCCAAACCGTCATCGAACCCATCGTTCTACCATTCCTAGACCGGCAAGGGAACTTGCTGTTCCAACAGGACAATGCACGTCCGCATGTATCCCGTGCCACCCAACGTGCTCTAGAAGGTGTAAGTCAACTACCCTGGCCAGCAAGATCTCCGGATCTGTCCCCCATTGAGCATGTTTGGGACTGGATGAAGCGTCGTCTCACGCGGTCTGCACGTCCAGCACGAACGCTAGTCCAACTGAGGCGCCAGGTGGAAATGGCATGGCAAGCCGTTCCACAGGACTACATCCAGCATCTCTACGATCGTCTCCATGGGAGAATAGCAGCCTGCATTGCTGCGAAAGGTGGATATACACTGTACTAGTGCCGACATTGTGCATACTCTGTTGCCTGTGTCTATGTGCCTGTGGTTCTGTCAGTGTGATCGTGTGATGTATCTGACCCCAGGAATGTGTCAATAAAGTTTCCCCTTCCTGGGACAATGAATTCACGGTGTTCTTATTTCAATTTCCAGGAGTGTAGTTTATAAATATAAAAATAGTTCAAGAGGTTAACATTTGTGATGATGTTCATGCGAAGATGGTGGTTGTGTGGTATCATTTGCCGCACTGTATGAGGCTCCATGTCACAGATTGCACGGCCCTTCCTGCTGGAGGTTCGAGTCCTCCCCCGGGCATGGGTGTGTGTGTTGTTCTTAGCATAAGTTAGTTTAAGTTAGTTTAAGTAGTGTTTAAGTCTAGGGACCGATGACCTCAGCAGTTTGTCCCTTAGGAATTCACACACACGCATTAGGTATACATTCTTTTCCTTATGAGGGTGATGTGATGGCGGCTCCTGGTACCTGTGTGCGAGGTTTGGTTGTGTTGGAACAGTTGGACTGCATGTCGTCTGGAAATGAATATGGATTGTATAAATGGTGTAATGACGTGACGAACAGCAGTCAATGCTGACACCAGTACTAGCCAGGACAGCGTCTTCTTCTCCAGAATCGCGGGTGTGCAAACTGTCGGCAGTGATCTTCCAACACCGTGGCGAGCACGGAGACATAACGCCCACTCGGTATCAGTATTCTTAGTGAAGTACAGCTTCCATACAAGAGGACGACTTTGGTGCACAGTAAGAGGGTGGAAGGCGTGGACACTGTGGCGGTGGCGTGCTGCCTCACCACTTGAGCGACACAGAGAGCGACAGCGTCCGACGTTTGGACGAGCGACATTTCTGCTGCAAGCAGAAGCATAGGACTACATACTCGGGTGTCCTGCGTGCGAGCGGCTCACTCTCTCTATAAGATGCCTACAAGAGCCGACCAGCTTGTGCAGTCTCATTTTATTTCCTGTGTAAACCAATAACAAGACCAAATAACACTGTATTAAGGTGCGACCTGTTGGCGCTGAGCAGTGCATTTTGTGCTCTTGTCTAACGCGTGCCCGAACAGCTGAATGAGGAAGGTATAACCACCAGTGTCAGAGACGACATACATATACATAGGCCGCTCTGTGCAGTACTCTTGTTGACTTCTTATTATTCTTAGATTTATGTAACTGCTAAGTCTAACAGGATTTAGGTGGAAGGATTCTGGTTTTGCTCGTACATGAAGGTAGACGTGTTCTGCACTAGAGTATTTCTTGTTAATTGTTGTGCGCCATCTGAGGCACATACTGTAAGAAATATTTTGTGTCTGAAGTTAAATGAAAATGAAAGTTTGATGTCAAATGTATGGAGAGTGCTGTAAAAAGATCACTCAACAGATGTATGAAATTAAGGAGCGTCTTAAAAAATAATTTTTGATTTACCAAGAACCGTTATCATGACACTATAGACTGGAGTTCCTCATAACGTGTGTGTGTGTGTGTGTGTGTGTTGTGTGTGTGTGTGTGTGTGTGTGTGTGTGTGTGTGTGTGTGTAAGAATATGCACTTTCTACGAGGTCGTAATTTCCCTCGTCACCGGATGATTTAACTTGCAAATCTAATTCACTCCACTCCAAAAACTCCGAATTCATATGCACATCAAAAAAAGTTTTGCATCACCCCTGATCCCAAAACTCCTGAAGAAAGACGTTGACTGTGGATATTGTATCACAGACACAGTCCCTTTGACTGTTCAGAGATGTCACTAAACCCGCCTAAAGATGTAAACAACCATGCATGAGCACCACCTGTTAGACGGAGGGGGTCTTACAGCTGATCAGTTCCACTCATTCCACCGGGAAGGAGGTACACGGCGCGTGTTGTTTATAGTTCAGTCATGCCTAGAAGGTCAATACCGTGGTTCGGTCGCGTCCACATTATTACTGTGTGCCAGGAAGGGCTCTCAACAGGGGAAGTTTCCAGGCGTCTCGGAGTGAACCAAAGTGATGTTGTTGGCACATAGAGAAGATACAGAAACACAGGAACTGTCGATGGCATGCCTCGCTCAGGCCGCTAAAGAGCTACTACTGCAGTGGATGATCGCTACCTACAGATTTTGGTTGGGAGCAACCCTGACAACAACGCCACCATGTTGAATAATGCTTTTCGTGCAGCCAAACTGTGCGCAGTACGCTGCATGATGCGCAACTTCACTCTCGACGTCCATGGCTAGGTCCATCTTTGCAACCACGACACCATGCAGCGCTGGACAGATGGGCCCAACAACATGCCAAATGGACCGCTCAGGATTGGCAGCCGGCCGTTGTGACCGAGCGGCTCTAGCCGTTTCGTTCCGGAACCGTGCTGCTGCTACGGTCGCAGGTTCGAATCCTACCTCTGGCATGGATGTGTGTGGTGTCCTTAGGTTAGTTAGGTTTAAGTAGTTCTAAATCTAGGGGACTGATGCCCTCAGATGTTAAGTCCCATAGTGCAGAGAACCATTTCAACCATTTTCACCAGAATTGGCATCACGTTCCTTTCACCGACGAGTGTCGCATATGCCTTCAACCAGACAATCGTCGGAGACGTGTCTGGAGGCAACCCAGTCAGGCTGAACGCCTTAGACTCACTCTCCAGCGAGTGCAGGAAGGTGGAGGTTCCCAGTTGTTTTGGGGTAGCATTGTGTGTGGCCGACGTACGGCGCTGGTGATCATGGAAGGCGCCGTAAAAGTTGTACCACACGTGAATGCCATCCTCCGACCGATAGTGGAACCACATCGGCAGCATATTGGCTCGACATTCGTCTTTATAGACTACAATTAGCACCCCCATCGTGCACATCTTGTGAATAACTTCCTTCAGGATAACGATATCACTCGACTAGAGTGGCCAGCATGTTCTCCAGACATGAACACTGTCGAACATACCTGGGATAGATTGAAAAGGGCTGTTTATGGACGACGTGACCCACCAACCACTCTGTGGAATCTACGCCGAATCGCCATTGGGGAGTGGGACGGTCTGGACCAACAGTGCCTTTATAAACTATCCAGTTACTTCAAACTTCAGAATTTTCTCAACACTAAGCGGTGTGCTCTGCGCAAGTGTATGGTGTGTAGCGCAAACTCAGTAGATTACACCATTTGCTATCCAAAGCACTTGGCCTTAATCATCACATATACTTTTTATAGATACATACATTTCAGTTGCCAAACAACAAACTAACGAATAAACAAAGACATACACCACCTAGTATCTTGTTAAAGACAGGGATACTGTAAGCTGTTTCTAAAATATGGCATCCATAAACCTTGGAATGTTTCAGCTGCACAATAAGCTTTACTTCAGAAAATAATATGATAAAGGCCCGCTGTGCATAAAATTCACAATGACAGGAATCTTTATGGAGAATTTCATCATTTACACTGAAGAGCCAAAGAAACTGGTAATTGCATGCGTATTCAGATACAGAGATATGTAAACACGCAAAATACGGCGATGGGGTCGACAACTCTTACGCATGACAACAAGTGTCTGGTGCAGTTGTCAGATCGGTTATTGTTGCTACAATGGCAGTATCAAGATTTAAGTGAGTTTGGACGTTGTGTTGTAATCGTCGCACGCAAGAGGACGTGCTACTGGGTATTAGAGGTACTTGTGTGTACAGCAATCTGGACCACCACCTCCGAAGGTCTCGCTGTGTGGTGGTACAAAATGCAATGTGTGGTTTTCATGACCAATAAAAATGGCAGAAATGATGTTTCCGTTGATCTCTATTCCAGGACACAGTATCTCCGAGGTGGCGATGAATTGGCGATTTTCCCGTACCACCATCACAAGAGTGCACCGTGAATAACAGGAATTACGGTAAAACATCAAATCTCCGACTTCGCTGCGGGTCCTGAAAAAGATCCGGCAAGAACGGGACCAACGACGGCCGAAGAGAATCGTCCAACGTGACAGAAGTGCAGCCCTGCCGCAAATTGCTGCAGATTTCAATGTTGGGCCATCAACAAGTGTCAGCGTGCGAACCATTCAACGAAAACATCATCGATACGGGCTTTCAGAGCCGAAGACACACTCATGTATCCTTGATGGATGCGCAACACAAAGCTTTACGCCTCGCCTGGCCCTGTTAACACCTACATTGGACGATTGATGACTGGAAACATATTGCCTGATCGGACGAGTCTCGTTTCAAATTGTATCGAGCGGATGGACGTGTACGGGTATGCAGACAACCTCATGGATCCATGGACCCTGCGTGCCAGCAGGGGACTGTTCAAGCTGGTGGAGGCTCTGTAATGGGGTGCGGCGTATGCATTTGGAGTGGTAAGGGTCCCCTGATACTTCTAGATACGACTCTGACAGGTGACACGCACGTAAGCATCTTGTCTGATCACTTGCATCCATTCACGTCCATCGTGCATTCTGACGGACTTCGGCAATTCCAGCAGGACAACGTGACACCCCTCACCTCCATAATTGTTACAGAGTGGCTGCAGAAACACACTTCTGACTCTAAACACTTTCACTGGCCACCAGATTCCCCAGACATGAACATTATTGAGCATATTTGGGATGCCTTGCAACGCACTGTTCAATAGGGATGTATACCCCCTCTACTCTTACGGATTTATGGACAGCCCTACAGGATTCATGGTGTCAGTTCCCTCCAGCACTACTTCAGACATTAGTAGAGTCCATGCCACGTCGTGTTGCTGCACCTCTGCGTGCTAACGGGCGACCAACACGATATAACGCAGGTGTATCAGTATCTTTGGGTTTTCAGTGTTTATCAGCAACTACAAAGATACGTTGGACTACCTCATCAACGAATTAAACACGAGTGTCTCTTAAGTGACAACGAACTTGCAATACTGTGTACGCAGCTGACCTCAGTGTATTTCTAAACGATGAGCAAGATGAAATCAGCGCAGCTGACGCACTCAACGAATATCAAAGACCTACAGAACCGGAATCAACATGGAAAAATCAATTTATATTGGCTCTATATCCAATTCTCCATATCGGTAGCACCCATGGCTGTAGACAGAAAACAAAATTTGAGAATAAAATTAGAGTGAATCCTACGCATATGTCAGAATTCAGCTGGCAGGAGATCATGCAACCAATTACAATGTTATTAAGGAGCAGAAACCTTTGAAATCCAGACAGAATACAAATGGCTTATGACATCAGTACTTATGTAATACCTAGTCTCAATCGTGTAGCTGAGTGCGTCCTATCTATACCTGAAAAATATACCAGACAAATACTTTACGTGGCGGCGTGGAATATCTGGAGGTTCAATTTCTTCAAATTGACTTTTATTAACACAACAATCCCTTGTGTCAACGGCGAATTGGTAGTGTGAAATTCGGACAATCATTGGATAACAAATTTCCTTAAACGAAAAAAAACAACAACAAATAAGCAAGATGTTCATGGAAATCACAGGAAGTATAACAGAAAGGATGTTAGAAATGTTTAACACCGACTACTTGTATCGATGCACAATGCAAAAATTATAGATGTGCCTACACCTACGTCATATAAACAAGATACTTAGGATATAATGAATAAGTCCTCAGCAGGAGTCTACCAACAATTAACCCAATGAGTTCCTAAGCCCCCTACGTCAAGCAAATGTCTTCACACCAAATGGTCACACGTTTAGAAAAATGCCCAGGCAAAGATTGTACCTACAAACAGAAGAGCTATGTGGCTATACGTCATCACCGATCTCTGTCCGCCTCATGTTAAGAAATATAAAATCAAACTGACCCCCCTTGACCTTACGCTAAGTGGGTGGTGTTGAAGTCGAATGGAACACATATATCTATGCAAGAGAACGATTAATATTTAAAATTGTGTAAGTTAAAAATCTCTGTATTATCACGATTACCTTTATAAATAAGTTAGTCTTCCAATAGTTTTGCGATCGGATTGGAAATTTTTCCCTGACACTAAGCATAATACTTCTGCCTGGCTTGTTGGACATTTGACATATTTTGTAACAAACTCTAGGGCACTGATATAGGGAATTTACTGGTTATTTGTCATTGCAGATCTGGAGCTTTATATATCGTTTGGAAACCAGATGTGTACCTACAACGTTAGTTCTCTACCTTTGATTCTTGAGTCAGATTGAGAAAGGAAAATGACGGTAAAGGGTACGCTTAAGACAGTAACTGACCTGATAGAAAGAGACAGTGTAGAACATCAATTTAGTAAAAAGAAAAAGAATAAAATTGCAAGAATGCACAAGAGACGAATCTCTATTTGGTCTAACTTCCTGTTCTTTTTTCATTTTTCAAAGTTTTATTGTTATTCTTCTCATTTTTATTGTAAGTGTAAGTCAGGGAAATGATATGTTCTGCACATACATATATATGCTAAACAGTTATAATTCTCATTTCAGTTCAATAAAATACTAGTATTTAAAAAAAGTCCACTGTTAACCTATTACAGACTTTTGGGACAGAACATAATCTGTATGGAAATTACTTCTTCTTCTAGTACTGTGGTTCTGGATTGCTGAGTTCACTCTAAATTAACTCTTTTTAGCAACCGAAAATACCATTAGGAAGCATATGTATTGGTGTTTAAGTAGAAGAATCCCTAGCTCTCGGAAGACGTTGTAATATTCTTACTGCACGCTTCTATGAAATAATACTGAATAGACGCAAAAGATTATAAGTGGGATAGGACCGATGAAAATGTGGAAAATATGCTATGTATGCTGACAATACTGTTTGTACATCAGCACAATTGGAAAGGTTTCTCAGTTCAAAGCAGGCAGAACTTAGCCTTTTTGGTTAACTGATCCACCTGGCGATGACACATCCGTTTAGTATTCATCTGAATTCCCAGGACCTTCACACACGCAGCCTCATCCAGTCCATGGATCGCTACTTCTGGTACCTATTGAGTCAATTTTATTTGTTTGAAATTGTGTTCTGTGCGTTTTTATAATATTAAGGATTAAATTATTGGCTATGAACTAGTGGCAAAGTCGTCCCATTATTCTCCTTAATAGGATGTGCTTTGGTCCTTCGCCAATGTACTGTATCGGGAACAGTCAAATAAAAACGAGACAGATGGAAAAAAAAGTACACTATTCATTACTTGTAAAGTAATCATCATAACTGCTTAGACATTTATCCCGCTGTGAGAGAACACGATCTGTGCCTAAGTGGAAAAATGTTTGCGGTTGCCTATGGAACCATGAAAAGATAACGTTCTACTAGTCGGGGCGTGCAATGTCAGAAGTTTGAACGTGGCAGCGAAGCTAGAAAATCTGAATGTGAAAACGCAAGGGCTCAATCTAGATATGGTGGGAGTCAGTGAAGTGAAATGGAAAGACGACAAAGATTTCTGGTCAGATGAGTATAGGGTTAATGAACAGCAGCAGAAAATGGTACAACTTGAGTAGGACTTGTTATGAATAGGAAGGTGGGTGAAAGAGTGTGTTACTGTGAACAGTTCAGTGATAGGGTTGTTGTTATGAGAATCTACAGTAAACCAACACCGACAAGGATAGTTCAGGTATACATGCCGAGATCGCAAGCTGAAGATGAAGAGATAGAGATACGGCTAATAGAGTACGTGAAGGGAGATGAAAATCTAATGGTCATGGGCGACTGGGATCCATTTGTAGGGGAAAGAGTAGAAGAAAAGGTTATAGGACGATATGGGCTTGGGACAAAGAATGAGAGAGGAAAAAGACTAATTGAGTTCTGTGATAAATTTCAGCTAGTAATAGCGAATATTTTGTTCAAGAATCAAAAGAGGGGTAGGTATACTTGGAAAGGCTGGATGATACGGAAAGATTTCAATTAGATTACATCACGATCAGACAGAGATTCCGAAATCAGATATTAGATTGTAAAGCGTACCAAGGAGCAGATACAGGCTCGGATCACAATTTAATAGTGATGAAGAGTAGGCTGAAGTTTAAGAGATTAGTCAGGAAGTGGAATTCAGAAGTCCTAAGAAACGACGAACTACGCTCTAAGTTCCCTAAGGCTTCAGATACAGCAATAAGGAATTACTAAGTTGGCAATACAGTTGAAGAGGAATGGACATCTCTGAAAAGGGTAATCACAGACGTTGGAAAGAAAAACATTGGTACAAAGAAGGTAACTGCCAAGAAACAATGGGTTGATAGATGAAAGTGCAAAAGTGTTCAGGGAAATTCAAGAACACAGAAATACAAGTCGCTGAGGTATGAAATAAATAGGAAGTGCAGGGAAGCTAAGACGAAAAGGTTGCATGAAAAACGTGAAGCAATCGATAAAGAAATTATTGTCGGAAAGATTGACTCTGCATATAGGAAAGTCGAAACAACCTTCGACGAAATTAAAAGCAAGGGTTGTAACATTAAGAGTGCAACAGGAATTCCACTGTTAAATGCAGAGGAGAGAGCTGATAGAGGGGAAGAGTACACTGAAGGCCTCTATGAGGGGGAAGATTTGTCTGATGTGATAGGAGAAGGAACAGGAGTTTCATTTAGAAGAGATAGGGGATCCAGTGTTAGAATCAGAATTTAAGATAGCTTTGGAGGACTCAGTAACAAATAAGGCAGTAGGGATACATAACATGCCATTTGAACTTCTAAAATCATTGGGGGAAATGACAAAAGAACGACTAATCACGTTGGTGAGTAGAACGTATGAGTCTAGCGACATACCTTCTGAGTTTCGGAAAATTAGCATCCATACAATTCCGAAGGCTGCAAGAGCTGGCTAACAGGTGCGAGAATTACCGCACAATCACCTTAGAAGCTCATCCATCAAAGTTACTTACAAGAGTAATATACAGAAGAAGGGGAAAGAAAACTGAGGAAGTGTTAGATGACGATCGGTCTGGCTTTAGGAAAGGTATAGGCACCAGTGAGGCAATTCTGACGTTGCGGTTCTCAATGTAGGGGGGGCTAAAGAAAAATCATAACACGTTCGTAGGATTTGTCGACCCAGAAAGAGCATTCGATAATGTAAAATGTTTCAAGATGTTCGAAATTCGGAGAAAAATATGGGTAAGCTATGGGGAGAGACGTGTAATACAGAATATGAACAATAACCAAGAGGGAATAATAAGAGTGGGCGACAAGAACGAAGTGCTCGGATTAAAAATGGTGTAAGACAGGGATGTAGTCTTCCGCCCGTTCAGGAGCGGTATTAAAATTCGCTGTGAAAGGATACCAATGATACGATTCGCTGATGACATTGCTATCCTGAGTGAAAGTGAAGAAGAATTACGTGATCTGCTGAATAGAATGAATACTCTAATGAGTACAGAATATGGTCTGAGAGTAAATCGAAGAAGGACGAAAGTAATGAGAAGTAGTAGAAATGAAAACAGTGAGAAACTTAACGTCAGGATTGATGATCATGATGTAGATGAAGTCAAGGAATTCTGCAACCTAGACAGCAAAATAACCAATCACGGGCGGAGCAAGGAGGACATAAAAAGCAGACTTGCACTGGCAAAAAGCCCTACTAGTATCGATCGTAGGCCTTAACTTTAGGAGGAAATTTCTGAGGACGTACATTTGGGATGTAGCATTGTATGGTAGTGAAACATGGACTGTGAGCAAATCGGAACAGAAAAGAATCGAAGCTTTTGAGATGTGGTGCTACAGACAAATGTCGGAAACAAGAGGGCTTATAAGGTAAGGAATGAGGAGGTTTTGCGCAGAATCGTGGAGGAAAGGAACATGTGCGAAACACTGACAATGAGAAGGGTCAGGATGATAGGACATCTGTTAAGACATCATGGAATGCCTTCCATGGTACTAGAGGGAGCTGTAGAAGGCAAAAACTGTAGAGGAAGACAGAGATTGGAATACATCCAGCAAATAATTGAGGACGTACGTTACAAGTGGGGCTCTGAGATGAAGGGGTTGGCACAGGAGTGGAATTCGTGGCGGGCAGTACCACACCAGCCAGAAAACTGATGACACAAAAAAAATCATATTTACAACTCTTCGTCCGAAGCAAATCGACGGCCACGAATGTCTTTCTTCAAGGCTCGAGAAATATGTAAATCGCACGGGAAGAGACTGGGACTGTATGGGGATGTAGAATGGCTTCCCAGCATAAATTCTGCATCGTAGTCGAAACAACTTTGTCAAGATATGGGCGGGCATATCCTGCAGCAGAATGATACCGTGCGTGTACATTCCTAGGCATTTGAATCTGATGACACACTTCAATTTTTGCAAAGTGTCCTCGAACGCTGTGCGTTAACTATGGCGCCGTGTTCCAGGAACACAATGTGCAGCGGGTTCTCGTGGTCAAAGGAAAAGGCCATAGTGACTTCCCCGGAGCTGGTGTGAACAGCTTTGGATTTTTTCCGTGGGGCTGAATTCGTGAGCTTCCATTGCTGTCTCTGACGCCTGCTCAAAATGATGACATCACGTTTCGTCTCCCGAGTAAGTATGGGACAGTAAACGACATTCCTCATCGTGACACCCTAGCAGGTGCTGCAGTGATGTCGAATTTCTGTTCAAATTCTACTCCTCCATCAGGCCTTGGAGAAGCCTCTGGACACAGATTCTCTGGAACTTCAGATGTTCCGTCATGATGACGTAAGCGGTACCGTGACTGATGCCCAATATGAACCAAATGTCTTCCGGCATCCACCGTCGGTCATTTCTGACGGCGGCGTCAGAAGGGGTAATGACACGATGGGCTTGTCCCGGCCTACTGCTATCTTTCATGCCTATCAATGACATCCGACCTTCTCCAAATGGTTTAATCCATGCAAACACATGCGCATGTGACATACTCCGTTCGCCATACACCGCAAACATTCGGGATAGAATTTCACTTCTTGACACTCCTTTCGCAGTCATAAACACCACCAAACCTCGCTGTTTCTTGCTCCTGGCCTCATAGTGAAGTCGGACGCACACACGACTCGCTGACCTCACGCTGAGCTCGCCTAACAGACACATGGCACAGAGTGGAACATTCGCGCTGTTGCTCCCCGATTACCTGCAGTTGACACATCCATACACACTCCTACCTGCGTTAAAGTCCACGCCACGCTCATTGTACAGTCTTTCTTGTTTCCATTTGACTGCACCTTATACTTGTGTCATCAAGAGTTCAAAAAAAAGTTCTCCAGTGTTCCATGTCAATCATTTATGTAGACTAAGTACAGAGTAGAGCAAGCACAGAGCACTGCGGCATACAATACGTAACGTTTCTGCAGTCTGCATGTAATACTTTGCCTGTTGTATTTTTTGCTACTGTGACCCTCTGGTTTGTATCGTTTAGATGCGACTGTGAAGATACTAGGTAAGGATCTGTAATATTTAACCGTTTCAGCTTTCTTAGCAGAACTGTATGATCTACACAGTCAAAGCCATGGCAAAATTTTTTTGGAAATTTGTGGTAAGGTCTTATGGGACCAAACTGCTGAGGTCATCAGGTCCCTAAGCTTATACATTACTTCAGCTAACTTAAACTAGCTTACGCTAAGGACAACACACACACCCATGCCAGAGGGAGGACTCGAACCTCCGACGGGGGGAGCCGCGCGAACCGTGACAAGACGCCCCTGAACGCAAGGCTACTCCGAGCGACAAAGCCATGGCAAGGTCATAGAAATGTCAACAGAGTAATTTTCATTGTTTAGTTCTATTAAAATTCAGTTCGTGATATCATATACTGAATTCACACAAAACCTAGGGATCCGAAAAATAAAAAGTTATTTTCAGCACGACGGTTCAGTATTCAGTTGCAAGATATCTTAACAAATATTTTGAGAACACAGGAAGGACGGAGAGCTGCCTCTCATTAGAAGTCAGTTGCTTATCTCCCCTTTTGTATACTGGTGTTCCTACTGCACACTTCAGCATTTCAGGATATACACGTTGATGGATCTGAGCACTATGGGACTTAACTATATACACGTAGGCTAAAGGTAATTCAGGACTGGCACTACCAAGTCAGCAATTATACTACTTTGGCCGAGATACAATCATAAACAGAAAAGTTAATAGTTTTTAGCGAGCTATAAGAAGTGGAAGTTTTTCACTGATAGACACGAAAGGCAACCAGTGTCTGCACACACATGATTTTTTTTTTTTTTTTTTTGAGAGTGTGTTGGCTTTGTTGAAGATTGTAATACATCATATTATTCCCCACTCTTCTGGCTACAAAAACCCTTTTTTGCAACATAATCTCCCCTCAGAGCGACGGCCTTACGCCACCTTACGGTGATGCCCTGTATGTTCGCATTCTACTGGTCGACGTAGCAGACAATGTCTTGCTACATCAATAACCTCGTCATCATGCACGTACTGCTTTTCGCGGAGTGCATCGTTCATTGGGCCGGACAGATGGAAGTCGGAAGGTACGACATCTGGGCTGTAGAGTAGATGCGGAAGAACAGTCCAATGAGCTTTGTGAGCTTCTCTAGGGTGCGCAAACTTGTGTGAGGTCTTGCGTTACCTTGGAGAAGGAAAAGTTCATTTGAATTTTTGTGGTGGCGAACACGTTGTAGTCGTTTCTTCAGTTTCCTAAGAGTAGCACAATACACATCCGAGTTTATCGTTGCACCATGAGGGAGGACATCGAACAGGATAACTTCTTCACAGTTTCAGAAGACGGTCGCCATGTTTGTACCGGATGAGGGTGCGGCTTTGGACGTTATCTTCGGATGATGATGATGATGATTGGTTTGTGGGGCGTTCAACTGTGCGGTTATCAGCACCCGTACAAATTCCCAACCTTTGCTCAGTCCAAACTCGCCACCTTCATGAATGATGATGAAATGATGAGGACAACACAAAGCACCCAGCCAACTCGAGACAAGTGAAAATTCCTGATACCGCCGGGAATCGAACCTGGGACCCCGTGCTCGGGAAGCGAGAAGGCGACCGCGAGACTACGAGCTGCGGACATCTTCGGAATAGAAATGGCATGGTGCCACATCACGGATTGCCGTTTTCTTTCCGGTTAGAAGTGATGAATCCATGTTTCATCGCCTGTGATGATTTTAGACCAAAAGTTGTCATGATCAGCCTCGTAAAGCGCAAGCAGTTCCGCACACACGGTAGTTCGATGATCTTTATGGTCTTCTGTTAGGCGGTGAGGAACCTAGGGGCACAAACGTTTGAGTGACCAAACTGGTGTATGAGTGTAACACCAACAGAGACGTCCATTGAGCTGATAAGTGTTTGATTGTGATCTGTCGATCACCTTGAATGAGAGTGTCCACTCGTTCCATCATTGCAGGAGTCACAACTATGCGTTGCCGGCCGGCTCGCAAGAGATCGGACCCCTAGCCCAACGACTCATCGTGCTTTTGCCCACGCTCGGATCTCCGTAGACATTCGGCAGGCTCCTACGAATATCAGCGATGTTCTGATTTTCCGCCGAAAAAAACTCAATGACGGCTGTCCGCATGGAACGCACCTCCGTTACAGACGCCATTTTGAAGGCAAAGTATAGTGCTACCGCCTATCGCAACTACACTCCTGGAAATAGAAAAAAGAACACATTGACACCGGTGTGTCAGACCCACCATACTTGCTCCGGACACTGCGAGAGGGCTGTACAAGCAATAATCACACGCACGGCACAGCGGACACACCAGGAACCGCGGTGTTGGCCGTCGAATGGCGCTAGCTGCGCAGCATTTGTGCACCGCCGCCGTCAGTGTCAGCCAGTTTGCCGTGGCATACGGAGCTCCATCGCAGTCTTTAACACTGGTAGCATGCCGCGACAGCGTGGACGTGAACCATATGTGCAGTTGACGGACTTTGAGCGAGGGCGTATAGTGGGCATGCGGGAGGCCGGGTGGACGTACCGCCGAATTGCTCAACACGTGGGGCGTGAGGTCTCCACAGTACATCGATGTTGTCGCCAGTGGTCGGCGGAAGGTGCACGTGCCCGTCGACCTGGGACCGGACCGCAGCGACGCACGGATGCACGCCAAGACCGTAGGATCCTACGCAGTGCCGTAGGGGACCGCACCACCACTTCCCAGCAAATTAGGGACACTGTTGCTCCTGGGGTATCGGCGAGGACCATTCGCAACCGTCTCCATGAAGCTGGGCTACGGTCCCGCACACCGTTAGGCCGTCTTCCGCTCACGCCCCAACATCGTGCAGCCCGCCTCCAGTGGTGTCGCGACAGGCGTGAATGGAGGGACGAATGGAGACGTGTCGTCTTCAGCGATGAGAGTCGCTTCTGCCTTGGTGCCAATAATGGTCGTATGCGTGTTTGGCGCCGTGCAGGTGAGCGCCACAATCAGGACTGCATACGACCGAGGCACACAGGGCCAACACCCGGCATCATGGTGTGGGGAGCGATCTCCTACACTGGCCGTACACCACTGGTGATCGTCGAGGGGACACTGAATAGTGCACGGTACATCCAAACCGTCATCGAACCCATCGTTCTACCATTCCTAGACCGGCAAGGGAACTTGCTGTTCCAACAGGACAATGCACGTCCGCATGTATCCCGTGCCACCCAACGTGCTCTGGAAGGTGTAAGTCAACTACCCTGGCCAGCAAGATCTCCGGATCTGTCCCCCATTGAGCATGTTTGGGACTGGATGAAGCGTCGTCTCACGCGGTCTGCACGTCCAGCACGAACGCTGGTCCAACTGAGGCGCCAGGTGAAAATGGCATGGCAAGCCGTTCCACAGGACTACATCCAGCATCTCTACGATCGTCTCCATGGGAGAATAGCAGCCTGCATTGCTGCGAAAGGTGGATATACACTGTACTAGTGCCGACATTGTGCATGCTCTGTTGCCTGTGTCTATGTGCCTGTGGTTCTGTCAGTGTGATCATGTGATGTATCTGACCCCAGGAATGTGTCAATAAAGTTTCCCCTTCCTGGGACAATGAATTCACGGTGTTCTTATTTCAATTTCCAGGAGTGTACGTCAAACTATTTGAGCTGAAGCGGGAATATTCCATGATGTCCCAGAATAAATTCCGCGTTTTTTCAACTGAAACTGGTCGAGAAAAAGAAAGAAGTGTTGCATTACGTACTGAACGCCTCTCGTACATAGAAGGATGGAGTATTATGACTGAAGGGGATCTACAGCTGCATCTACATACATATCGTGCACACCACTCTGAAGTGCAGAGAAGAGGGTACTTAGCGTGGCACTATACACTATGGCATCTTCCCGTTCTAGCTGCGTATGGAGCGTGGAGAGAATGACTGCTTAATACCTGAGTACTTGTTCTAATTATGACTTAATGGTTCTTTTGTGAACGATGGGCTGACTGCTAAAGAATACCTCAAACTTCTTCACTTAATACTAGTTCGCGAAACTTTGTAGGTAAGCGCTGGTGAGATAATTTGCTTCTGTCTTCAAGCATATGACGTTTCAGGTAGTTATCATTTCCGTGACGCTTTCCCAATAGTAAAATAAATCTCCGTCCATTCCTGCCACCCTCATTTGTATACGTTCAGTGCCCCTTGCTAGTCTTATTTGGTATTGCACCACACACTTGAACAATACCTCGAGGCGGGGCTCACAAACGATTTGTAAGCAGTCTTCTTTGTAGACTGTCTGCACTGTCACAGTATCTGGCCAATGAACCTAAGCCAGCACCTGCCTTACCTACCACTGGGCGACGCGCTCATTTCATTCCATATCCTTCCGAGCAGTCATAGGGTACTACTCTTCTGCGATTTGTGAAGTGCACAGTTTTACAGTTTTCTAAACTACAAACCGTTGCCAATTTTCGAACCACTTCGAAATCTTATCGAGATTTGACTCGATATTTTTCAGCGTTTTAGAAGTAGTAGGTCCAATAAAGTTTTGCATCACTCCAGTTCCCAGAACTCATGAAGATAGACCTTGACTGTGCATACTGTATCACAGACACAGTCACTTTGACTGTTCAGCGATGTCAGTAAACCCGCCCAAAGATGTAAACAACAATGCATGAGCAGCGCCTATTAGACGGAGAGGGTCCGACAGCCGATCAGTTCCAGTCATTTCACCAGGAATGAGGTACACGGCTCGTGTTGTCTGTAGTTCAACCATGCCAAGACGGTCAATACCACGGTTCGATCGCCAGGAGGGGCTCTCAACAAGGGAAGTGTCCAGGCGTCTCGGAGTGAACCAAAGCAATGTTCTTCGGACGTGGAGGAGACACAGAGAGAAAGGAACTGTCGATGACATGCCTCGCTCAGGCCGCCCAAGGGCTACTTCTTCAGTGGATTACCGCTACCTAAGGAGATTATGACTCAAGGAACCCTGACAGCAACGCCACCATGTTGAATAATGCTTTTCGTCATCCACAGGACGTCGTGTTACGACTCAAGCTGTGCGCAATAGGCTGCATGAAGCACAACTTCACTCTCGACGTCCATGGCGAGGTCCATCTTTGCAACCATGACGCCTTGCAGCGCGGTACAGATCGGCCCAACAACATGCCGAACGGACCGCTCAGGACTGGCATCATGTTCTCTTAACCGGTGAGTATCGCAAATGCCTTCAACCAGACAATCGACGGAGACGTGTTTGGAGGCAACCCGGTCAGGCTGAATGCCTTAGACACACTGTCCAGCCAGTGCAGAAAGGTGGAGATTCTCAGCTGTTTTGGGGTGGCGTTACGTGGGGCCTGTCTACGCCGCTGGTGTCCATGGAAGGCGCCGTAACAGCTGTACGATACTTGAATGCCATCCTCCAACCGATAGTGCAACCATATCGGCAGCATAATGGCGAGGCATCCGTGTTCATGGACGACAATCCGCGCCCCCATTGTGCACATCTTGTGAATGACTTCCTTCAGGATAACGACATCGCTCGACTAGAGTGGCCAGCATGTTCTCCAGACATGAACCCTATCGACCACGCCTGTGATAGACTGAAAAGAGCTCTTTTTATGGACGACGTGACCCACCAACCACTCTGAAGGATCTACGACGAATCACAGTTGATTGGTGGGATAATCTGGACCAACAATGCCTTGATGAACTTATGGATCGTGTGCCACGACGAATACAAGCATGCATCAATTCAAGAGGACGTGCTACTGGGTATTAGACGTACCGGTGTGTACAGTAATCTGTACCACTGCCTCTGTAGGTCTCGCTGTATGGTGATACAATATGCAATGTGTGGTTTTCATGAGCAATAAAAAGGGCGGAAATGACGTTTATGTTGATCTCTATTCCAATTTTCTATACAGGTTCCGGAACTCTCGGAACCGAGGTGATGCAAAACTTTTTTTGATGTGTGTAGATAACTGCATAATCCGCAAAAAGCAGTTGTTTGCTATAATATTCTCCGTCAGGCCACTTATATACAGTATGAGGAACAAGGGTCCCAACACGTTTCCCTGGAAAACGTCTGAAGTTACTTTTACTTCTGTCGATGACTCTCTGCGTCTTCCCTACCAAAAAATCCTGATCTGTTCAAAAGTTTCGTGTAATACTCACATAATCGTAGTTTTGTTAATAATCGTTGTTTCGGAAGTCAAGAAATATCATATCAACTTGATTGCCTTGGAGAAGAAAGTGGAAATATTAGTGTTTAACGACCCGTCGACAATGAGGACATTAGAGAAGGAGCACAATGTCGGACTGGTTGAGACACGGAAAGCAAATCGGTCAAGCCCTTTCACAGAAACTATCCCAGAATTTGTCTGGACTGATCTAGAGAAGTCAATGAAGACCTAAATCTGGATGACCGGACGTGGTTCTCAGCGTCGTCCTGCTCAGTGTGAGTACAGCGTGCTAAACACTACATCACCTCACTCGCTTGATCGCCAGGTTCCACGGCATTCAGGATGTTACGTGAGAAAAGCTTAAGATGGGTTTAGCTATATTCATGTTTTCGAAATCCGTTCTGGTTGGCATGGAGGAAATTATTCTGTTCGAGTTAACTCATTGTGGAGCTCAGAATATGTTCTAGGATTCTCCAACGGATGGTCCTCAGCGAGATTGGACGGTACTTTTGCGAATCACTTCTGTTACTTTTGTTGTAGACGATTGTGGCCTGTTCTAGGCGCTACAGTCTGGAACCGCGCGACTGCTACGGTCACAGGTTCGAATCCCGCCTCGGGCATGGATGTGTGTGATGTCCTTAGGTTGGTTAGGTTTAAGTAGTTCTAAGTTCTAGGGGACTGATGACCTGAGATTTTAAGTCCCACAGTGTTCAGAGCCATTTGAACCATTTTTTTTTATTGTGGCCTGTATTTGTTTTGTGATGGCTGACCACAGCATTTTGTACAAGGGATTTATTTCAGAGGGTGGTAAAATATTTCAAGCAACACCATCCACACAGATGACATATTAACCAGAGCACGATGGTAAAACTTCTCGGAAACCAGTGCTGCCGCAAACAAACCGATAGCTTCACTGTCGTAAATGGTTGCGTGTGAAGGAACACCAACGCTATTCTGACATCGTTCTGTAAGGGTCTATAACGCTGTACTCGCCTCATCAACTGCACACCAACAAAGACAATTTTGACCAGATATAAATGACATCCTTATAAAATATCAGTCTTATGACAACTCATCGAGTTGGAGACATGTGAAGCCAGCTGTGTATGCGGTGGAGATAAAAAAACTTACGTACGTCAGGCATCGGAGTGTTGCTGCTTGTGCTGCTCCTGTTTGCTGACGCTGCTGTGGTGTACGGGAAAGTGTCGTTGTTGAGTGATTGGAGGCGGATACAAGTTGACTTAGACAAAATTTCTAGTTGGTGTGACGAAAGGGCGCTTGCTCTAAATGTGAAAAAAAAGTCAATACAGATTAGGAGAACTAATCCAGTAATGTTGAATACAGCATTATTAGTGTACTTCTTCACACAGTCAATTCGATTAAGTATCTAGACATAATGTTGCAAAGCGATATGAAATTGAACGAACATGTAAGGATGGTAGTGGAGAAGACGAATGGGGAACTTCGGTTTATTGGGAGGATTTTGAGAAAGTGTGGTTCATCTGTAAAGGAGAGCGCATATAGAAAACTAGTGCGGCCTATTTCTGAGTACTGCTCGAGTGTTTTGGATCCCCATCAGGTGGGATTGAAACAAGACATCGAAGCAATTCAGAAGTGTGCTGCTAGAGTTGCTTTCGGTAGATTCGGTCATCACTCGAGTGCTACACTAATGCTTTGGGAACTCAAGTGGGAATCCCTGGAGGGAAGACGACGTTCTTTTCGCCGAACACAACTGAGAAAATGCAGAGAACTGGCGTTTGAAGCTGACTGCGAAACGATTCTACTGCCGCCAACATACATTTCGCGTTAAGGACCACGAGGATAAGAGAGATTAGGGCTCTTGCGGAGGCGTTTAGACAGTCTTTTTTCCCTCGCTCTGTTTGCGAGTGGATCAGGGAAGAAAATGAATACTAGTGGTAGAAGGTACACTCCGCCATGCACCATACGGTGGCCTGCGGAGTGTGCATAAGGATGTAGATTCCGCTACATTTGTGCGCGAGGAATGGATAAAGTGGATAGTACCAACCTTACAACGTGATGACAACGTGTTAAGAACATCCTGTAGCCTTTATGTGCTATGAACAGCATTTGTCTTGTTCTGTACAAAATGACACGTAACTCGAGATCCTATTAAGTTACGCTCAACTCAATTACATCATTGTTTTCCCCGTGTAACTGTCTATCTATTTGTTATGTCACATGACCTCCCTTTCCATTGCAAAATATTGAGTTACGTCCAAGATGGTGGATTCCACAATTTCTCTCATCACATACTATTTAGCTTTCAATTTCTGTTTTTCCTCACGGTATTTTTTTGTTTTTGAAGGATGATTTCACACCTATATAAACTGTATTCGTAAAAGGCAAGGAGAACAACTCACAACTGAATCTGTGAACAAAATAAGTAGTACTAAGCGCTACAGCGACTATTTTAATTCAGTGTCCAGCTGAAGTTTCTAAGAAATGATTCTTTTAGTTAATCCATACTCTGAACCAGTCTACGTTCCTCAAGCTTCTCCATTTAGAACATAATGACTGACTGACTCACTTGCAGAAGAGATTTAAATTGCTAGTACAAAACTTCACTTGATGATTAGGAAAAACAAATAAATCGGCTGTAGCAGAACACGTTTTTCAGCCAGGAAATCATCAAGTGAAGTTTTCCGAAACAAAAATTTTATCTACGACGACGAACTATTACCCACGGCTTTGTAGAGAAGCAATTGAAATATATAAACATAGGGATAATTTTAATCGGAAAGAAGAGACCATGAAACTTAGTGATATTTGGACAGTAGCACTACAGAATTGCTAGACAGTTTTATCCGTGACGAGATTACGATCGATAGTTAAGTTTTATCTCTGACAAAGGTTACCTCTGCATATCACGTGTAACTCTGGTCACGCCCACTTTCTATGATACATAAGTCGCTCTCAGACGTCCGACCCGTCAGTCGGCAAGACTCACCGGAGGAGAAACACCCCTCTGAAGATGTCCAGCGCAGCTCTGGACGAAACGTTAGGAGCTGAAGAGTTTCATGGACCACGACCTTACATCCCGGAAGGTTTATCAGAAGATATTCCTAAAAAGAGTTCCCTACCACGCAGATGCCCTCTCGAGTAATCCATGACCACTTCGCTACGTTACTAGGTACATGTCTGCCCGATATAATTGGCCCTTATTTTATAACGAAAGTATCAAAACAGCAGATTCCTGAAAGGTATCACAAAATTATTTCTGAATATGCTGAAATCTCACATATCAATTGTTCCACGAGTAATGTTGCGTTCAGTTTTCTACATAATGCAAGTAGCTCTTCTCGTGTGCAACTGTTCTTATCTGTCCTGACAATAAATAGAATATCAGCAATAAAAACATCACACTAACTAGGTAGCAATGTTACAAAAATTAGCCAATATGAATGATCAATTTATTGATAATGAACTGTGAATGATGTTGTTGACAACGATGTGGAAACGATCCTTCTATCTTTGCATTAGCAACGTGATAATTAAATGATAAGTTTCTCTTTATATAAGTGCCGAGTAGCAGGATGTAGAACAAGAGCTGGTAAGATGAGAGTCATTGCTTTGATTCTTGCACTTGCAGCAGTAGCCTCAGGTTAGTAACAAAACTGCACACTTTTGTATCAGTGACTTAAAAAAATAACGTCTTCTAATACATGTGGTATTTCTACTGTTTGTTGCCGCCATATTATAAAGTACATGCATTTGCAGTAAAAAGATTCTCTGAGCCAAATAAGACTCTTTCGTGCATATTCTGCCATGTCTTCGACCTGAGCGCCAGTGTCTTTATTTCTCAAAACTTACAGAAATCAGTCTTGTCAACAATCTGTGTCAAGAGCGACCCGAAACCCACCTTAAAATCCTACATTTTGTGGTGTACATATACATGAAAATAAGAACTATAAGAAACACTCTACGAAGCTCATTAATCAGTAAATTTAACACTGTCTATTCATTAACATCGTTTGTAATACTATTGTGGAGTAAGTCGTCTATTGCAGAGAAATTTTTCTTTAGATAAAAGGGTGCAATCTGAAGTATCCAGGGTGGTCCAGTATTTAGGGCTGTGACAGAAACGATCATTCGAAGCACTAAGGTCTAGTAAACACATGCTTAAAAATGCCAGCCTTACGAGCTATAAGCACTTCTACAGTAGAAGAGATGTGTTTCATAGTTTCAGAGATGAACAAATATTCATATTTCTTAAGGTACCCACTTTAAAGGCCTGTTTAATGGACATTTTTTCCTTGTTTTGGTCCATGCTACCATATCTCAAATTATAGAAATTTATTTCTTTATTTCTTTATTGTCAAATTATAGACCTGTTATGTTTTTAAAACAGATCGTGCATCTTAAACTTTTAGTTTTTCATCTATTTTGTGTTTTTTTGTTTTGTTTCTATCTGCAACATTGTATAAAGATTAAAATTTTTAATATAACAATAATTTAGGATTGAAATATAAATACAATTTCGTTATTTTAAGAAGTGTATAAAAGGATGATAGGACAGAGGAGAGATTTGTTGGTGCCATCGCCGACTGTGACTGGCGGTGAATACCTTGGAATGGTTTCTTCGAGTTGTTGAGCGCCAGTCACAACAAAAACAGTTTGGTTATTAATACAGAAAGAATATTGCTAATATTATGCATTAACTTTAGGTGCTCATCACAGTGCAACATTTGGTGCTATATGGGCTAGATGGCCAGCACCTTATGCTTATTTACTGCCACATCTCGTCTTCCTCCTCCTGTTTCTCTTCATTGTCACTGTTCATACTGTCACTGTGAGGATCGCTGTCACCCTCTGGAGATTGTTGTTACATTGTCATGGGGTCTGAGTGGGTTGGAGTGAAGTCAGGGGGTGCCCCAGGGATCAGTGTTGGGGCCACTCCTGTTCCTTATTTATATAAATGATATGCCCTCTAGTTTTACACGTAACTGTAAAATATTTCTGTTTGCTGATGACACTAGCTTGGTAGCAAAGGAGGTTGTGTGCCACATTGGCTCAGTTTAAAATAGTGCATTTTATGACTTAAGTTCATGGCTTGTAGATAATAAACTAACGCTAAATCACAGTAAGACTCAGTATTTACAGTTTCTAACACACAATTCAACAAAACCTAACGTTTTAATTTCACAGAATGGGTATATGATTAGTGAAACTGAACAGTTGAAATTTCTAAACTGTCATGGGGAACCCACGTTCAGGAACTTGTTCAAACATTTAATGCTGTCATTTTTACTATTCGAACGGTAACTGAAGTGAGTGATCGTTCGACACGAAAATTAGTCTACTTTGCTTATTTTAATTCGCTTATTCGTATGGTATTATATTTTGGGGTAACTCTTCCCATTCTAAAAGGATATTTCTGGCTCAGAAACTGGCAGTTCGGGCAATAAGTGGTGTAAGTTCACGAACCTCTTGTCGACCCCTGTTCACGAGTCTGGGTATTTTGACATCGGCCTCTCAATATATATGCATTCCTTACTGTCATTTCTTGTTAACAATATTAGCTTATTACCAAGAATAAACAGCTTTCACTTAGTTAATACTCGGCAGAAATCAAACCTGCATTTAGAGGGTATTTCCTTAATTCGGGTGCAGAAAAGTGTGCATTATACTGCTGCATCCATTTTTAATAATGTACAACTAGAATTCAAAAATCTTAGCAATAATCCACCCATTTTCAAATCTAAACTGAAGAGTTTGTTCATTTGTCACTCCTTCTATTCTTTCGAGGAGTTCCTTGAAAAAGTTAGCTGATTCTTGTTGTATTGTTGATTGCGTTTACTTACACATATGGCTTTACTTTTTTCGGGTTCATAAACATTTTATTTTTGTCTGATGTTGTAATTTCATATATTGACATGTACCACCACCTTGGACATTTGCTCCGCAATTTAGTCCTATGGAATTTGACGTGTAAACAAAAAATAAATGTAGCATGTAGGCATGTCTGTTATGTCATGTCCTCAGGTACTCTCCATGTGTTGTTTTTGGGATACTGTTTGCCAATGCGTTTAGATGAGCCCATTGTTCTTCGTCTGTTGTTGCTGTGTATATATGTATATCTGTAGTTCAAGTGTAGCGTATATTGTTGGTGTATTGTCCTCAGAAGAAGACAGTGTATTCTGGGGAACGTTCTTCCCCACATGTGCATGTGTGTCTCTCTCAGACTCACACGGTTGTGGAAATCAAAGAGCTTGCAGTAAAAGAGATTTGTTTTACAGAACTGAAGATGAAAAAGTGCTCATAGCTTGTAAGGTATGCATTTAAAGCACGCCTCACTCACGTTTTTGCTTCGAATGATCGTTCCTGTCATATCTACTAATATTGACCATTTCTAATGGGAAACCATGCATGCAGTGTTCCCCTATAATCACCTCAGTATCACTGAATTTTATTGAAATTTATCATTAAATGTCGTAACTGAGTAATAATATCCACAACTACAACATTATACGAAAATTATTGCCTCCATTACTCTTCTTTAAAACTGAATTTCTCCAAAATATGGGCCAATTATACTACAATAATCATTGCTCATCATAATATTGAAAAGGAAACACTTTCTTGATATTCTGAAACTGTTATTTCGTATATCACAAGAAAGCTTTCAGAGTCTTAGACTTTCGTCAGGTCGAAAAAAAAAATGATTCGTTATAAAATACATAAAGTGCTCTCTTTCTTATATTATTGTCACTACCTGTCAAACGCCGAAGGATAATTCAGTTAATGCTGTTCACCACCTTCTCACTGAAGTAAAAGGTCGGCCAGATACTAAAATTAACTTTTATTTAGTAATATATGAAATACATAGTGCGTTAGCGTGGATCACTTGCGTCCTAGTTCTGAAGTATTCTGCTTTATTGCGTCTACTATTCTCGTTCTCCTTTTTTCTTTGTAACGGCATCCGTATGACCACAGGTATCTCCATCATGGATTTGGTTTCCTCCGGCAATGCGTTGATTGCACAGTGAGGTGACATAAATCATGGGCTACCTCCTAATATCGTGTCGGACCTCTTTTTGCCGGCCTAGAGCAGCAATTCGATGTGGCATGGACTCCGCAAGTCGCTGGAAGTTCCCTCCAGAAATATTGACTCTTGCTGCCTCTATAGCCGTCTACAATTGCGAAAGCGTTGTCGGCGCAAGATTCTGTGCACGTGCTAACCTCTCCATTATGTCCCATAATGGTCGATTCGATTCATGTTGAACGATCTGGCCAGCCAAACCATTTGCTCGTATTGTCCAGAATGTTCTTCAGACCTATCGTGAACAACTGTGACGTGGTGAGGCGGCGCATTGCCACCCATAAAAATTCCATCGTTGTGTGGAAATATGAAGTCCATGAATGGCTGCAAATGGTCTCCACATAGCCGAACATAATAATTCCCAGTCAACGATCAGTTTAGTTGGACCAAGAGACCCAGTCCATTCCTTGTAAAGACAGCCTACACCGTTACGGAGCCACCACCAGCTTGCACAGTGCCTTTTTGACAACTTGGGTCAATGGCTTCGTGAGGTCTACGCCTTCGCCACACTGTTCTGATACATTCGTCGTACGTCCAAACATTGGTTTCTGCGGTTATTTCACGCAGTGTTGCCTGTCTATTAGAACAGACAACTCTACACAAACTCCGCTGCTCTCGTTCATTAAATAAAGGTCGTTGGTCACCGCGATGTTCGTGGTGAGAGGTAATGCCTGAAATCTGGTGTTCTCGAGACATTCTTGACACTGTGGATCTCGCAATATATGGAGTATCCCATGCCTCTAGTTCTAGCAACATTTCGCGCCCAAAGTCTGTTAATTTCTAGTTACAACTATTATTCCGCATTTAAAGTCTGTTAATTCCCGTCGTGTGGCCATAATCAAGTCAGAAATTTTTCCACGTGAATCACCTGAGTACAAATGACAGTTCCGCCATTGCACTGAACTTTTATATCTTGTGTATGCGATGCTACCGCCATCTGTACATGTGCATGTCATTATCCCACGACTTTTGTCACATCAGTGTAAACAAGTGTTACAACATGATTTTTTTAAAATTTTATAATGGATAGCTACAATAGACTAAAAAGTATCGTATGCGCCTCAGTGTACTGAACTGTTACGTATTTTGTGACAAGTTACCTATTAGCTTTTAAATGAAAATGTATTAAAATTTTCTTTGACTTATTCCACATTCATGAGGACGTTTTTTCACTTGGAATTTGTTAGGAGTAAATTAGCAGTTTTATTTTTCTTTGTAAATATTTATTGTGCATACTTGTTTTTGTGACATGTTCTACAACCTGGAGGATGTCCCCAATAGGCATCTATTGGAACGAAGTAGTTTCTACAAATCTTTTTCCTGTACTCTACCGCTTCCTCACAGTCCTTGTTCCACTAAAGAAGCTCCTTTTTCTTTCCTCTTTTCGCCACAATTTTATCTTCACGTATAGGAGATAAAAAGAGGAATGTTGCGTACAGTGAAGTCACACATCTTACAAGGGCTTCTTCAAAGGTCTTGAAATTTCTCATTCATTTCACGATTCATTTGCGACTTATACGATTTTCGTCTAATATTCAAAGTCAACTACAAGTCAACGGCGACTTACACAATCACAATAGAATACGAAAATACAGTTTCCATACAGACTTTGCCTTACCTCCTTGTCGGGTGTTCAAAATTTTGATCAGAACCCATGTGAAAAATTTGTATCAAGCAACCGACAAACAGAAAGCAAGGAATGGGGTATACTTGTGAATAAAACGTTTACTGAAAGCCTTTCTGAGAGTAACTGGAGCATATCGGGCGTTGTTAATGGCTAATGTTATCAACAGAAGTATTTCTCATAGCTCTCTCTCTTTGTGAATTTGCGCCTGACGTTATTCTATATAATGTGGACTGTAACCTTGCAAGGACTCCTTTCCTGTGTGTCTAATGGGATACGAAGAATTTTGTGGTAAAGAACTAAGTAAATGTCATTTCACTTTAAGTGGCCACTCGATCGAAGAAATGACGCAGTCACTTTATACGTAATATGGTTAGTACCAGCGTGGTGTAATGACAATTATAGTAAATTTCTACGATGGGCAGTATTCGAGGTGAGTGTGAAAAGTAATGAGACTGATTTTTTATCTACCAAATCTTCTTTTTTTTTCAAGCAACAATATTGTCCCCTTCAAAGTAGTTCCTTTCGGCAGTTAAACGGCGGCGGAGTCGCACTTCCCAGCCTTGGTAGCAGCGCTGAAAGTCTTCAGCTGATAAAGAGTCTTTAACACGTTAGTGACATTCTTTTGAATGTCCTCCAATGTCTCAAAACGTCGTCGTATTACAACATATTTCAATTTCGGAAAAAGGGAAAAGTCAGAATGACTCTGATAAGTGAAGAGCGGCGCTGCGAAACACCAAAAAAATGGTTCAAATGGCTCTGAGCAGTATGGGACTTAACTTCTGTGGTCATCAGTCCCCTAGAACTTAGAACTACGTAAACCTAACTAACCTAAGGACATCACACACATCCATGCCCGAGGCAGGATTCGAACCTGCGACCGTAGCAGTCGCGCGGTTCCGGACTGAGCGCCTTAACCGCGAGACCACCGCGGCCGGCGCGGAACAACAGGTACGCCTTTTGGGATCGAAAATTCCGTGATGGAAGTGTCCTTGTGACATGGGGCGGTGTCACGATGCAGCATCCACTTGCCTGCAGTGTCCGTACTCACTCGATTCACTCATTTCCCAAGCCTTTCAAGGACATCTTGTTCCTCCAGCACGAAGTGTCAACCAATTTTTGAAACTGAATTTTTGAATTCAAATTTTTTAATTTGATGGTCTCCCTGAGCGAGGTTCATCTTCAACCTGTTCGCGGCGTCCAAAACTGATTTGTGCCAGCGAAAAACTAGTGTTCTTGAGAAGGAATGTTCCCCACAGTCCTCTTTCAATTTTTCAAAGGACGCAATCGCATGTTCTTCAATTTTAACACGAAAATTGATGGCATAACGTTGTTCTAAATTCCGCTGTTCCATTTTCGTAACTCACAACAAAAACTCAACTTCGCTGGTGGCGTTGTACACAGTCCCGTGATGGTTGTACGGAGCTGAAGCTAGGAATGAACATCTGGAAGGGATGAACAAACCACTATGAAGTACATGGTAGAGGGTACTCACAGCAGTATAGAACTACATATTATGGTTTCTTCCCATTCTAGTCCCCTCTGGGGAGCGGAACGCATGCTTAAATGCTTCTGTGTGTGTTGCAGTTGGTCTAATGAGTTAGGGGTCTCTATGGGAATGATAAACAGGGGAACGACGAATAGCTCTAGATTTTTTGCTTAACACTGGTTTCGAAACTTTGTAAGAAGGCTTTCGCGGAGTGCTTAGAGTATATCTTAAGCATCTGCCAATTCAGGTTTCACGGTATGTTAGAGACGCTCTAACGCGAGTCAACAAACATGCAAACATTCGTGCTGCCCATCGTTCGCCATGTTCAGTAAATGTCCTATTAGTACCGTTCGGTGTGTATTATTTAGGAATATTCTAATATGGGAAGCACAATTTATTTATAAAAAATCTCCTTTGTAGATTGACTGCATTTTCCCAGTATCATGGCAGTGAACTCGAGTCTGTCAACCACCTTACCAACAACTGAATCTACGTGATAATTCCATCTCATGTACCTACAAACTGTTACTCCCAGGTATTTATTTTCGTTGACTGATTCCAACTGTCACTCGCTGGTCTTGTAATCATAGGATACTATTATTTTGAAATTGGTGTCGTGCACAATTTTATATTTTTTCAACACTTTAAACGAGTTGTCAATCTTTGCACCAATATAATTCGGGATCTCACTAGGTATTATGCAGCTTGTTTCACATATTCAGCGTACAGGGGATAGGCAAAATAGTGTGAACACCTGTACTTACTTGGGAATGGTTTATTAATAAGGCTTAGGAACCCCATTTGTCCGTATAACAGCTGTGATTCTGGCATTTAATGGTTGTATAGTCTCGAGTGGAATGTTATGCCGCTCTTCGATCAGAACCTCTTGCAACTCCTGTAGAATTCCAAAGTAAAATTCTATGTACCGACTTGACAGGAAATCCTAGGAAGTTCTGTTCTTGCGTTAAATCAGTAAGTGGATCGAAACAGCATATACAGACATTCTGGGAAGATAATGGCATTGAAACAGAGGATGACACGCTTAAAGCTGAAATACTAAACACCTTTTTCCGAAGCTGTTTCACAGAGGGAGACAGCACTGCAGTTCCTTCTCTAAATCCTCGCACGAACGAAAAAATGGCTGACATCGAAATAAGCGTCCAAGAAATAGAAAAACAACTGAAATAACTCAACAGAGGAAAGTCCACTGGACCTGATATACCAATTCGATTCTACACAGAGTACGCGAGAGAACTTGCCCCCCCCCCCCCCCCCCCCGCCCCTTCGAACAGCCGTGTACCGCAAGTCTCTAGAGGAACGGAAGGTTCCAAATGATTGGAAAAGAACACAGGTAGTCTCAGTCTTCAAGAAGGGTCGTCGAGCAGATGCGCAAAACTATAGACCTATATCTCTGACGTCGATCTGTTGTAGAATTTTAGAACATGTTTTTTGCTCGCTTATCATGTCATTTCTGGAAACCCAGAATCTACTCTGTAGGAATCAACATGGATTCCGGAAACAGCGATCGTGTTGAGACTCAACTCGCTTTATTTGTTCATGAGACCCAGAAAATATTAGATACAGGCTCCCAGGTAGATGCCTTATTCCTTGACTTCCGGAAGGCGTTCGATACAGTTCCGCACTGTCGCCTGATATACAAAGTAAGAGCCTATGGAATATCAGACCAGCTATGTGGCTGCATTGAAGAGTTTTTGGCAAACAGAACACAGCTTGTTGTTCTCAATGGAGAGACGTCTACAGACGTTAAAGTAACCTCTGGCGTGTCACAGGGGAGTGTTATTGGACCATTACTTATCGCAATATATATAAAAGGTCTAGTAGATAGTGTCGGAAGTTCCATGCGGCTTTTCACGGATGATGCTGTAGTATAAAGAGAAGTTGCAGCACTAGAAAATTGAGCGAAATGCAGGAAGATCTGCAGCGGATAGGCACTTGGTGCAGGGAGTGGCAACTGACCCTTAACATAGACAAATGTAATGTATTGCGAATACATAGAAAGAAGGATCCTTTATTGTATGATTATATGATAGCGGAACAAACACTGGTAGCAGTTACTTCTGTAAAATATCTGGGAGTGTGCGTAAGGAACTATTTGAAGTGGAATGATCATATAAAATTAATTGTTGGTAAGGCGGGTGCCAGGTTAGATTCATTGGGAGAGTCCTAAGAAAATGTTGTCCATCAACAAAGGAGGTGGCTTACAAAATACTCGTTCGACCTATACTTGAGTATTGCTCATCAGTGTGGGATCCATTCCAGGTCGGGTTGACAGAGGAGATAGAGAAGATCCAAAGAAGAGCGGCGCATTTCGTCACAGGATTATTTGGTAAGCGTGATAGCGTTACGGAGATGTTTAGCAAACTCAAGTGGCAGACTGTGCAAGAGAGGCGCTCTGCATCGCGGTGTAGCTTGCTGTCCAGGTTACGAGAGGGTGCGTTTCTGAATGAGGTGTCGAATTTATTGCTTCCCCCTACTTATATCTCCTGAGGAGATCACGAATGTAAAATTAGAGAGATTCGAGCGCGCACGAAGGCTTTTCGGCAGTCGTTCTTCCCGCGAACCAGGAAAGGGAGGTAATGACAGTGGCACGTAAAGTGCCCTGCGCCACACACCGTTGGGTGCCTTGCGGAGTGTAAATGTATATGTAGATGTAGTGACGACGCAGGCGGAAATCTGCTCCGGAGGCTGCTCGCCAATTCCGCCAACAATTGTTTGATAATGTTCAAGTTCAAGGACTCTGGTGGCCAGGGAAGACACTGCATATCAATTCTCATACCACGATTTTACTGTCCCGACTGTGTGAATGGGTGCATTATCGTCCTGAAATATGGCATTATTGTTGGGGAGCAACATTTGAACCATGGGGTGCACCTGATCACCTAAAATGTTCACATAATCGTTGGCTGTAACACGGCCTTTGAGAGTTATTATGGGACCAGTAGAAGACAATGAAATGGCTACCCACAGCATCACAATTCCACCTCCATGCTTAACCGATGGAATCAAGCAGTCAGGATTGTAGGCTTCTTTTGACGTTCACCAAACGTAAACCCGGCCCGATGTTGGAAAAAACTAAAATTTTGACTCGTAGGACAGTATGACGTGTTTCCACTGATCAGCCGTCCAGGATTTATGCTTCTGACACCATGTTTTAAGCTTCTTTGTGTTGGTTGTAATCAATGACCGTTTCGGTGTAGCAGCTTTTCAATGAATATTCGCTTTATGAATTTCTCGGCGGACAGTGTCGATAGATACGGAGTCTCGAAGATGGCTGTTGAGCTCTGCAATCACTTTAGCCGCTGTAGCTTTGTGTTGTTCTGACACAATTCGTGTTAGCGTACAACAGTCTCTGTCATTTAGTTTTGATTTGCGCCCACTATTACGTTTACACGATGATCTCTTTCCATGTTTTGTATAGGCTGTCATGACTGTTGAACAATTGCTCTTGAAACATTCAATAAGTTGGCTGTCTTGGTTACTGATGCTCCAGTTAATAGGGCCCCCAAAATCTGCCCTCTTTGGAACTCTGTTAGGTCTTTCATTGCAAGTTGACCTCGGCCTCTAAATGCAGATACGTTGTGTGCACTACTCGTAAACAACCTGCACCGATGCCTAGTCCGTACTGAACACGCACAGTTCAGTGCAACACGTGCCTTACCTCTGTTGTTGACCATCAGACACAACCACCCACTGTTCACATTATTTTGTCCATCCCCTGTAGATAGCTGACTCATGTGCAAGAAGCGTGAGATTGCTGTTCACATTATTTTGCCCATCCCCTGTAGATAGCCGACCCATGTGCAAGAAGCATGAGATTGCTGTGTTATCTGGCAGGTGATTCACAAGAAACATGAACAACACAGATCCCAACACAGTTCTCTGCGGCACGCCACAAGTAATATCTGTGTTTGTCGCTGGTTCTACATCCAAGACAACATGCTGCGTCGTTCCTACTAAGAAATCTCAATTCACGCAAAACTTTTGGTTCATACCCGATACACAGTACTTTCGTTATCGATCGTTGGTGTGGTATCGTCTCAAATGCTTTTCCAGAATCATGGAAGTCTGTCATGTTCCATGGCATTCGGAATATCATGTCAGAAAAGCCTAAGTTGGATTTCGCATGTTCGATGCTTTAAGAATCTGTGTGGTTGTCAATGAGGAAGTCAATCTGTTCGATATACTTCAGAGCCTCAGATCAGTTACTATGGGCTAAATAAATTTAAGCATCCAGGTCTTGGCATTTTCTGTCCGTTCAATTCAGCTTTTTTCTGAAGACATTGTAGATAAAATACATATTATTACTACAGGAAAATGGTTACTAGAATGAATCTTTGATCATAGTGAAATTCTGTCAGTAAAACTCTATATTTTCTTTCTTTTTTTGTATATTACATTATTTTCTAGTATTTTTTGGCTACTGCCACCACGACCTCTTGTAATTAAAAACAAAAGTGATACAAGAACGAAAAGTTATGCGCACAAATTAGCAATCAACAACATAAAATCTCAACCAGCAAATGCACTTCTGATGAAATAAAGTTGTATATCAACGTGTACCAATGATAAAATAGGGTGCCAACTGCTAGCTCGACTAGTAAATTGAAATAAAATCAAACTAACGAAAATATAATGACATGAAATACTAGTGAAACGTGATTCTCTTCTTTCTTTTGCGTCGTCACTATTCTGATCATTTTCACATGCCCGGCCACGACTTCCTGTTGTTCCACAGCAGAGAAACGTGTAGCAAATGAATGTCTGAGCTGGGCCCAGACTCGACCTGAATTGCTTTCTGTTCGGAAGCAGTCGCCTTAACTGTTGAGGTACCTGAACGCACGACTCCATGTCAACTTTCACGATTCCATTCGTGATATTCGAGTACTACAGGAAATAACACCAATGGAAGATTTGATTTAGCAAAGGATATGGTATTGAGAGGGGAGGGGGTTAATGTTGGTTGGTGTTTAACCGGTTTCTGGCTGGTTGGGGGGACATTAACGAAATTTCAATACTCTGAAAAAAACCTTATGAAGTCAAAGGTTCTCAAGACAACGTAACTACGTTTGGAACATTTGTTAAAATATTTTATGTGCATACACAAATATGTTTTCATTTTTATCGGTGTTATAGGTTTTTATTTATAAACAACTGAAATTTTTAACAAAGTGAGTACAAATATTCATTTTTGAAAAGTGTTTCAGAACGAAATTAATACATTTTTGTACAAAATTTGATATACCATTATTACAAATATCTGTGTAATAGAATTTTGATCTCTTATTTTGCTGGATTTTTACAGCTCTCCACTAATATCTGTAAAAAAAAAAGAACCAAATTTTAAGGTTTCTCTCTTACATTTCCATTGTATTAAATGAAAATTCCTTTCAGAGAATATTTCACAATAGTATTGACTAGCTTAATGCCAAATTTAAGTACTCTAACGTTAATGATTTCTAAGGAAAAGGTACATAAACTTTTTAAAATGTAAGTTACGGGAAACCTGACTCAAAGATTTGAAAGTTTTTATATATGGCCTTGCCCTCTGTGAGTGAATTAATGCAAACCATATGCATACTACTTTTCATCCTCAAGGAATCTTTTCTCTGATTTTCTTCCTTGAATAATCTGATTTCAAAATTAGTGCCACGCGGGATTAGCCGTGTGGTCTAAGGCGCTGCAGTCATGGACTGTGCGGCTGGTCCCGGGGGAGGTTCGAGTCCTCCCTCGGGCATGGGTGTGTTTGCTTGTCTTTAGGATAATTTAGGTTAAGTAGTGTGTAAGTTTAGGGACTGATGACCTTAGTAGTTAACTCCCATAAGATTTCACACACATTTGAACATTTCAAAATCAGTAGCAATAATGTCAGCTGCAGAAATTCTCCTGTTAGAGATTTCCTTCAATATCGATAATGTGGAAGTTCCGGATCAAAACCTAGCCTCTGTAGAATTCGTAGTCTGCCAAGGTTATTAAAGTGTAGTAATTACACTTTACTTGAACTGGGCTTCCTGCAGATTGTAATAATAGATCTACACACAGTTTCGTAAACTTTACTCCTTTGCAACCACTTATAAACAAACACCATAAACCAGAGAATACAGAATCAGTGGCAGTGATGCAATTCCACAACCTTGTTGATGTACTACACAAAAATTCCCTGCATGAGAATTACATAAAACTGGAAGAAAAGGCCACAGGAATAAATAATATGAGGAAATACAGAACAAGAAAGAGCCATAGACACGTACCATCTTTTGCCAGTTATTATTTCCATCAAATTTAGGAGTGTAATCGGAACGTAATATTCAGGAATTGAAATTTCAGTACCATGTAGTAAATGAAGAGCCAATTAAAAAAATCACAATGTCGGTTGCTTTCATGTACGTACCCCCTTAACAACTGGGCTACCTGAACATGACTTCATTGGCTTTGATGATTTCCGAGCACTACTGCCAGATATTCCATCGCAGGAAATAACGCCAATGGAGGAATTGATTTGGTGAAGGAATGTAATTTCGTTTAGTGTGGGGAGGGGAGGGGCCTTGATGTTTATTAACCAGCTTGTGGCTGGTTTGGTGGAACCCACCACAGCGTCCTCTCCTGTGCCAACCACTTCATCTCAGAGCAGTACTGGCAACCGACAGCCTCAATTATTTGTTGCTTGTATTACAATCGTTGTCTTCTTCCCGTACTCGTTTTACTCTCTGCTGCTCCCTCAATTACAGTAGAACACAGCTGCAGCTGAAAATTTCGAAAACGAATTCCAAAATGTTATTTCTTTGACAAGTTGACTTCAAGTTTTCTCAATTTCCAGATTCTCTGGACTTTCGATAACTCGGAAGATCTTAGGTCCCACCTAGTCTAGACCAACGAAGATCCACTGTATTTCATATTAGGTCTTCACGTTAAATGTCTGTAGCCTCAGAACCGCATACCCCAGTTACGCAGACATTTAAATTTTTCTGTTACAGCCCGTCCTCGCCGGTGGGAGCTGGTTCCCACGAAGGATGGCGGAGTCGAGCTTTACGACCTGACCCAGCCTCTGCCGGAAGTGCGGGTCGATGCGAGTGACGTCGTCTTCCAGCTCTACACTCAGTAAGTCAAATGTCATCTGCGATACGTATTATAACCACGATATTTTATTCTTGCGTCTCTTCTGTGTAAATTTTAGTCTAATACTGAACTCAGTGTGATATTTAATACTGGGAACATTTGCAGTGACATGTGGACCGGCTCTCATGGGTGTGAAGACCCTATTTGTCTTCTGGCAATACAAATACAGAGACGCACTCCTGACGTTGAGATTAATGATAGAGATAATACTTAACGAAAAATCAAGACACTTAGATAGACTGGATTTGTCGAAATAGAAAAATCTTTCGACAATGTAAAATTGTGCAAGATGATTGAAATCCTCAGAAAAATAGGCATAAACCATAGTTTATTTATTAAGCACACTCGTGGTCGCGTATATGATGTTACCAACATTATTTTTGGATGATTAGCTTCGATCTACGACAGAAATCATCATCAGATCTACATTCCTTGTTGGTAATAGGAGTCTCTGGCGTGGAGCAGTCCCATCCGTGCTAGCGTTGAGAAAATTGCTCAGTGTTCCTACGCAATTGGTACAAGAACCAAGGGGACACACTGGGAATGGAACACCAAATTGAGAAGTGCCTGGATTAGAAGAAGTGTGAGGGGATGTAGGCTTTCTCCCTCACTGTTCAACCTTTGGGCTCCTATATCAAGGATTAAATGACATGAATAAACCAAATATTCAGCAGCAGAGGCATACCAGGGTGATCCTGCGACCTGGCACAACTACCTAAGCTGCAGCCTCCCTCCTTCCCCCTCCCCCCCCCCCCCCATCCACACCTACCCCATAAAACTGCCTTTATGCAATTTTTTATGCGGTTTTACAAATTGTATAATTAGGTTTAATATACTGAAGCACTATTGAAAAACATATCTAACTGGACAACATTGCTGAAAAGTGTTGCACACAATAAAATCAATGTGTCGCTGTAGTAAATAAAAGGCAAACTGTATAAAATTCCTAAAGAAATTGAAATAAAAATGAAATCTGTATCTTATTGTTTATGAGTTTATCGGTTTACTGGTTGCAGAACGGTGATTAATAAATAACAAATTTCCTTTGCTGCTCATAAATTACTAATAAAGCAGAAATTAATAATTGGAAGTAAAAGAAGAAGGGCTATAATTAAGAACTGCCACAATATCCCTCTCCAGGAACTGTGTTTTTATTATAATTTAATTTTGATTTCCGCGTTTTGAGTGAAGCAAACGCGTCAGCTACATCGTTTAAATCAAGTTTATCAGCTTTGTCGTGTTGTATCGAGAATGCAGCTAACTCTGACAATCTGATCTCAGCATACACGACCTTAAGTATGTTTCTATCATTAATTTGCTGAAACTGCGTTTACAATATGCTCCGGTCACCGCCACTGTCATACTATTTCGTTGTTTTGGTAAGTATCCTTCACGCCATACGTTGAAAAACAAGACATTCGGAATACCCACAAGCCAAGCTGTGTCAATGCTCTTAATCAGCTTCTTCACGTGCAACTCTAAAGCAGTTACTTCATTAACTAGATCTGTCGTATCAATGTCTCTGGCATATGTTGCACCAAAACCAATGGCACATTTTCTGCAATAAGATATAGAGATTTCATTTATGGCCTTTCTTGACAAGAAATTACAGTCAGATGAAATTGTGAGATAAACATGAGATCTGTCAGTTTCACCTATACTCTACGAAATGCTTGAAACGCTTTAGCTCAAAAAGTCTGTCCATTACATAGGCGCCATTGATTGGTCAAAGAGCATATTTGCTTCATCATCCCTTCACCGACCTTTGAGTTCCTGCAACATCCCAGCGATGTTATTGAACGGAGCCAGGTGAAAAGGCGTCAGCTGTGGGAGCAAAGTGCAGTGTTGCCACATAAACCATGTTAACGGTAGACACCTCTTAGGTTGTCAGTAGCCGTTTCCTTATGATGCTGCTTAGACGAAATGACACTATGACGACAGCGTGCGTTTACAGTCGCAGTCTGAGGGAAAAACTGCTTCTCAAAGCCAGAAGATAGGAACACAAAAGGTAGGAGACTCTCACGAATCCCCTCCAGTTAACTCTTAAACCTTCCTTCTTTACTGTCTTCTTTACTAGTCAATTTTTATGTCCGACCTGTCTGTTAACTTGGCAGAGATCTATCTTACCGTCGCCTCAGGACTGTACCGTTAAATTCGATGTTAATGGATAGGACCTGTTGAATGGAATGGACAGTCTACTGAGCACAAAATATGGATTGAGAGTAGGACTCAATTAAAGAAAGACTAAAGCACTGAAAAATAGCATAAATGGAGAACGTTGGAGCAGAGGAAGTTAAGCAATTTTTCTGCCTTCGAACCAAACTGATATAAGATGGACGTAGCAAGGATTATATAAAAAGCAGACTAATGCCATAGAAGAGGGTATTCCTCGCTAAAATAAGTCTGCTTAAATCAAATATAGGCCTTAACTTGAGGAATAAAATTCTTGCACGTATGTATAGTATTAATTATGGGCTGTGGGAAAACCGGAAGGAAGACTATCGAAACGTCTGAGATGTGGTGTACAGAGAAATACTGCAGATTAAGTGGACCAAGAATAAACCCCTTCAGTGAGAGCTCGCAAGTTCAATCTTTAGTAAGGCTGATTTGCAAGTGTTGTGGCAACAACTATGACAGGAAAAATATTAGCTGCTAATGACTCACCATATGAATCAGGAGTGCAACAGAAATTTTGTGTCCGGCAGGTGCAGAGACACATCCTTCTATTTGTATGCATTACACTTCACAAAATGGACATCGTCGACATTCAAGAAATGCTCAAAATAACGAAGAACTTGTTGCATGAATAACAAATAAAAAAATGGCGTGTGTAGTGATCAGTAAGATTCGCACCACCAAGATCGAAGGCGAACTCCTCCGAAGATATAAACTGTGCGGGACATTCAAATCGGTATGCACTCTTAAAGAATGCATATGGTATCGTAGTGGTGTAACTGGGTGATAAGAGCTGACGGGATGTGATGGCAGGCCAGGCTGTCGTGGCGCTTATGATGAAACTGGGTATCCCTTAAGGAGTAGCTGCTGTTTCGTAGGTAGGGAAAAAACAAACACCCAAGGCCTGAAATTGTCCGGTGCTTTCAGGTGGTATGAACTGCAATGTCAAACGCTTGTCAGGAGGGATAGTTTTGCTCCAAAGGAGTATGGTTTTTATACACAGACCAGGAATCCAGCAAAAGTAAGTTAATTTGACCGACTACTGCCTAAAAACAGTGCTCATACTATAGTTGTAGTTTTCTTACACCCATTTTCCCACTCTTGTTTGCTATGGCGTAAATATTCCCTACTGCCCTTGCAAGATCATGCACATGAGAAAGAACTTCAGGGGGCAGAACACTTCCAACTTTTCGCAGTGCAATGAACAACTTTCGTGCCAATTTACCACCCAAATTAACAGTTGGCATAATTGTTTACACATACGTTAATGCATTGATGTTAGTTGATCTTGACACAGTTCTCTTGGTTCCTCTAATTTCCAGAGTTCCTTTCATATGCATTTCCTCTTCAGATACCGATTGGTCGGAGTTGAAAACAAATTCCTTACTAACTGAAAGGATAAGTTTGTTTATCTCATCTACCAATTTTAGGGTCGATTCCATAGTGGACCTTTTCCACCCTTGAACATCCGTAGCTTCTCTTATGTACCACACGATCATATTGCTGTGGACTTATACGAAGCATATACGAGGACCATACATTCCACTGATTCATCTTGCAATAACGCTGATATTTCATCTTCTGCTTCTTTTTCACTGTGCGAAATTCCTTGGGTTAATTTCTTACGAAATTATTGTTACAGAAAAATAAAAGTTAGGTTTTGATATTTGCAGACGAGACGTTGTAGATAGGTAGCAGAATAGCTGCCAAAATAAATGTCCAATAGCATGTAAGGTATGTAAACTAACGCATACCTCCACACTTTTCGCCAATTCAGTTGTAAATAGAACTTTTACATAATGTTATTGACAACACACAGTGCATCAGGTCGTTAATACATATCTCAGGCGTGAACTATGAAAATATGATGTATAATATTTTACAACAATTATTCAATCACAATTGTAAATATTATGTACTAAAAGGTTCGCTAAATGTTAATATGTAAGAACAATTTTACAGTTAGAAAATAATAAATAACCCACTGAAGATAGCCCAATGAGGGCTGAAACATGTCTAGGTGAAACAAAATAGAAAAAAAGGTGTCTTGCATAAGGCGGAATTCCTCGTTCAATAAAAATGATTTTTCTGCGTTGTGCTGGTGCATTCTGTTCCTGCGTGTTTCTCATAATTATAGAGTTGTAACAAATAAGTTCTATCGTGGAGAAACAGTTGTTCAGACACATGTCAAAAATGTTTACTCTTACATGTTTGAGAAACGTATATATAATGTCAAGTCGTAACCTTTTCTTTTGCTCTATAAATATAGTGAAAAATGGCCGAAAGAGGGAAGAAACGTCTAGGAGCCGAGCCACTTATTAAGGCTAACAGCTTGTAAATTGCAGCGACTGTCACCTTGGATGGTCCATTAAGCACTATAAAATTCCTCCATGATGCTCGAGTCTTTTGTGGGAGACATAAAAAGAAGGGCATATTTTTGGGAATTGTTCGAGCTGTTGGTTGTTGAGAACTAGTCAATTCCGACTATTCATAAGCACGTATCACAGATAAGCATGAATATATTCTATGCTCCATTATCACACCAAAATAGCTTTTAAGTTTTTATGGTGTTAACAATTGACCACTAAGATTATATTCTCAAGGTGAACAATTTTCACGAAAATACGATGATGTCTCCAACAACAATTTCAGATGACACACAATAATTTGATTGATCGAATGGAGATATACTATCAACAATGATTTCTTTTTGTCAACAGAGCAAATCCAAGTAGCCCTCAAACTTTGACAGCAGGTGGATCTTACATTGGAAACTTCATTGCCTAGAAACAAACAAAATTTGTTAGCCATGGATGGATGAACACAGGGGATCACATGAGTGACATCCGTGATGGTAAGTGCTATTCTTTAAAACGAATTAGTGTACATCACATACATCCAAATCTACAAAGTCAGTGGACATGTCATACATAATTCCAATCATCAAAAGTGAATATTAGTTACAGGTTACAGAAATATTATCATCTACAGTCACTGGAATATTTTAATGTCGCATGCCAGGTATCTACAGTGAAAGAAGTTCTTCAGCCTACTGCTTAAATATGTTATGGTTGAAACGAATACAAGACAATCTTTATTGAATTAGGAAACATAACCAAATATGCTAATGAGAATACCACTGATTTGTTGTGGCTTATCTGACAAATCCTTTTCAATTGGTGCGGCTGCAGTGTTCGTGGTCAGCTTGAAACAAAATAAATTTATCCCTCACTTCAAACACACAAACTTAAATTCATCAGTTTCAAGTATCAAGCTACAATAGCAAACTGTGCTTAAGAGAGGTATGTCAGCAATGTGTTGCTGTTCACCATGTTGCACTAGCCAAAAATTCTCTTACAATAGGTGTAGTCATGTTACAAAAATTTAACGCTCATGCAGCTTCTACAGATCACACATTAACACCGGCGAAAGCATGCTGCAATAACAAACATTAAAATTGACTTAGAAGAAAAAGGAAATTAAGAAAACGAAAAGTGAATCGACGAGATGGAGGAGAAAAGAAGTTGTGCTTCTGAAGACTAAGCTGTGCAGAGATTTTTCTCCTTTGTCATTCCAGGAAAATTCTACAGCTCTATGGCTCCATGCAGTCTTACGTTCTTTGATATGGACATTAATAGTACGAGCCAGGTGATTCAGTTTATAGGTTGTGTAAATTACAGATAATTAACAGAATTTCACAAACTATAATTCATTTTACAAGTTATGAAACAAATATCAAAACTGCCATTAATATGGAAGACTTTGTTGTAAAATCCAGCATGAAATATGTATATGAGGGTAAATCAGTATTCATCAATTAGAAGAGGTGCTGAATAAGAAAGCACACATAGAGTCGATGACAAAATAGTAAGCTTTCAGAAAAGTCATTATTCAAAGCTACACAACTAACATGCAGTAGAACTGTTGTATTTTGACACTGCAACCTAACTGGACCAGGAGTTAATAGTTGCTGTGTGTGTGTGTGTGTGTGTGTGTGTGTGTGTGTGTGTGTTTGTTTGTTAGCTTTGCAGAAAAATGCTGTCCAGAATCTCAGAATTATGTTTCTTTGTTCTTCTATCTCTCTCCTCCTCATAACCACTTCTTTCTGGTGAGAAGTAATCTCGCTTTACTGAACATATTATGTAACAAATGTGGAGCAGTTAGACTGAAATGTTGTTATATATTTCCAGGAAACAAAACTAAAGTTGTTTAAAATATAACAAGACTTGTCAGTTACACACAGAAGAAAGTTACATGTGGCTTTGTGATATGTAATGCAGTTAACACTAAGTGTTGTACATGATACTATCGCTGTTCCACAGGGCAGACATGGGAGAGTGGGACACGTTATTTTACATGTTTGTTCCTGTAACAGAGAAATGATCTATCTCTTGAGTTAAGTAAATAATACTTACTTTGTCCCCATTACAACTCTTTCCTTACAGGCTATAATGGAATCTCAGAATAAGATAAGGAATACTTTTTGTACTTGATAAATCTAAACTTGTATATGTATTGCATTATTTTGATGCTTGGCTGCGTGGAGGGCAACTTCTGTTACGTCTCTCAAATTGAAATGACTGCATAATTTCCATCCTACTTGCATAATTAGCTTCTTGTATTTTACCTTCGCTATAACTCAGAGTCCTTAGTTCTGTAATGCCGGACAGAATAAGAGAGCTTTATTTGCATAATTCTCAGGCTGGTTACGAGCTGGAGATTACAATGTGATTGTCATAGACTGGTCAGTCCACGCAGGAAACTGGAATTACGCTCAGGCAAAAGCTGCTGTAGCAGGAGTTGGAGAAATAGTGGCAACTTTCATCGACTGGCTTGCTTCTCTTGGAGCCAGCACTAATAACATGCAGCTTGTAGGACATAGGTGCTCACGTCTGTGGTGTTGCAGGCAATCGTGTTACTGGAGGAAGACTAAAAAGAATAACAGGTGGGGTGTTATTTTAAGTCACTTTGATAAACGCATCAATAACGCCAGATATAGCTTATACTTCTGCTATTCTATCACAGATTCATTATGTTCCTGCCTCTTATTTGTCTGTTGAATCAGTTTTCTGAATTTTTCCTAGTTCAGTTTGTTATCTCTATTATCTCTTTACACATTTTCGTTTCTGCTTTTCTCATTATAGTCCTGAAGGATGTTGTTTATTTACAAAAGCTCATTCATGTCATTATTTTATGTTTCATTGATAAGAAGATCTTACAAATATAGTCTGTATTCGTTATGCTTTTACTTCGTATGAAAATATTTGGTACTGCCATCATGGCTGTTCATGTATTTCTTGCAAGAGGAACAACCGCTTCTGGACCATGTATTTCAAGGAATATTGATGATAACTTTCATGTTTGTTATGACTGTCGTTGTCTTTGATCACAATCTTGGATTATTGTAACGTTCTTAAATGATATGAATCCGTAATTTTAACTCAGCTAAACTTTTAAGTTACTGCAATATTTTTTATTGCGAATTCACTTTCTTGCACTTTTGATATATGAGACATGATTGGCATACATTAATGATGGTGATATTCTGATGGTTTAATTTCATAGTCAATAAACGAATAAGACCTGCAGAATCAAAAGAAAGCACTGAACCACGTAAGGTTAAAAGGAAACTTACAGAGTCACTGATACTCTCCATCCTTCAGTATGGTGTCCCTATTCTCCAAGGGATTTAATATGAGAGCTCACATTGGCTGGGACTGGCGATGAATGCGGGTGTGCTACACATTTGTAATGTACGCTATTTCGACCATACTGCTCCTGCCAATGAACAATTATCATGGCTATATGCCAATAAGCATAGAGATAATCATACCTTGTGTTTGCCGCATCATCTTCTCAATCATTGGTCTCCTTCCTATTTATCTTCACAACCCTTAACGCATCTATCTGAACCATAAAGCAGACATACTCTTTCCCATAAAAGTAAAAGCCTCACTATACCACTAGACAACACTACCATGTTCTCTAAATCGTTATTTGTGTCAGAAAGCCGCCTTGGAACAATCTTCCTCAAAACATTAGGGAAATTAAGATCCTTTGAAACTGCAGGTCCTAATATGGGCAGGCTAAATAAGCAATAAATCAATAAATAATAAATACTTGTTACTTCAGTCAAACATGAACATTAATTGTAATTAGAGTGTAGGGCAGAATTAACTTAGAGCTGTACTCAAAATCAGAGTATTAATTCAGAGAAAATAAAAACTTTTCTATAAATAACTTCTCTTCCAATTACCCATGTGATGTGGAAAACTATTGATTCCGTGGAACAAAAATAATACGTGAAATTAATGCGTGATTCACCGATGATTTATTTATTAATTTCAATGTACAGCAAGGCAATTTAATAATCTTAAATGTAACGCTTATGAAACTATTCCTCCCACAAAGAACCAGTGATAAGATCCTAAGATCTTTGCTATATTAGCCAGTACGAATTTAGTTGCAGTAATAATTGCAAAGGAATAAGGAAAGAAAACAGCTATGAGTATACTGATACAAATATATTGTCTCTTCTTGTCTATCAGAATTTAATTCCTCAAAAATCTGATTTTATCTCCACAGGCATGGACCCAGCAGCACTATTCTTTGATTCAGAGCCCACCTCAAACCGTCTTGATGCAAGTGATGCTAGCTTTGTACAGGTGATACATACCAATGGTGGATATCTGGGGTGGTATGATCCTATGGGAACAGCTGACTTCTATCCAAATGGTGGAAAATGACAGCCTGGTTGTGACATTGATGTTACAGGTTAGTTATTTATGAAATTATGCGCTTTAAGTCCTAAAACCAAAGGTAGCGGTGGCTGAAGTGTTGACATGCAAGCTGTTTCATACCAACCGAATTGATTGTGTGGTAGATGATGATATATGACTTTGCCTGCATAAAGTTAATTTTTGTTTTTGACATACAGTAGGCAGAAGAGCTGCAGCTTTCCCATTTCAGTTAACCAAAAAATTCATGTACGTGTAAAATTCCATGGTGAAATATGGTACTCTTTTTCAAACCTAATTATTTCAGACAAAACAGATCCTTACATTTTTAGAAGTATAGAGAATCTTTAGTACTATATATCTCTATATATTACTAATTAAAGTTCCTTGCCACATTATTCACTCAGAATGTGGAGGCAAATCTCAGGAAGTACTGGTACAGTTCTCACTGATAACTAGACAGATTCATATGGAAGGTTTATGTATATAATATTCGTGTAGATTGGCTGAACTATACTGAATTAAAGTCCCCAACCACTTTTTGCTTTCTGTATGTGAAGCCTATCCTCATGAACTACTGTAAGGATTTTGATGCGGTTTTCACTAATAGATAGATTGATTCACAAGGAAGGTTTGTGTATATAATCTATTAGCACTATGGCAGAGAGTCTTCCAGCCATAGGTACTTAGTGCTGCCTATGCAAAGCCAGGTTGAGTCGCTAATTACAATATTATTTAATGGTCTTTCTATTAATTAAGATGTAGAAAAGCTTGTTCTTCAAATATTATGGTTTCTGTACAGCCAAAATGTTGCTAATAGATTGTCGCTGTCTTTTCGTTTTTAATCATTACTTTATGATGTTTGCTCATGTGGCACATAATTCTGCCTGGTAATTCTTTATATACTAAAATGTTTATGTCAACCATTATAGTGAAAATTATACATATGTATTTATTCTACAAATCCACAGGTGCGTGTAGCCATGGTCGGTCAACTGAATTCTTTGCTGAATCCATAACATCAGGAACAGGATTCAAGGCATACCAGTGTGGCAGCTGGAACGACTACAACGCTGGAAACTGTGCTAGCAACCCAACAGCTCTCATGGGAGAGACTGTCTCAACCAGGTACAATACATTCAGTAATGTGTAACGTTGTTTTGGTAAACGACTTAGTTTAGGAACACTTGAATAATCTATATCAAAGTCTAACGAAAATTACTGCGTGCAAACTGTTAGCTGCCAATGTACCGAAAGAAACTCTTCATCTCAGAATCAATAAACATTTTATTCAATTGCACAAAGAATTATCTAACAACGAAACTAGATCAAGGCGTTTTACATTAAGGTAGAGCCGCCCCGATAACTAGAACGTTCAGTAGTCAAATGTAACTCCGAAAATAGCTGACAGCAGAACGAAAAACTATTCTAAGAGTAAGGAAAAGAGCGTCACAGAATACAGCGCCTCTAGCGGCTGGCTCGAAAGCACTTTGACAGCGCCCCCAACTTAACGCTCAAAAACTACACAGCTTGCTCTACGCTATCGTGTCACTTCTGTCTGCTACATCAGCCTCCACCGGGAAAACGGAACGATGTCCAAAACTTCCTAGGGAAATGGACTGGTCGACCCGAACGTGTTGTGTGTCCTGAGACCTTCGTATCGACGGTTGCTGGAGCTGGCGGTGACGAAGAATTTGGAACTGGGTCGGGATTGCGCTGCGTTGTCGGAATCTCTTCTTGAGAGAGCAATAAAGGCTTCACCTGGCCCAGTGAGGCAGTAGTGCTTTTGCCATAAACAAAGATATAGGGCTTGCAGTCTCCTCGTCGTACCACATTATGCAGTCCTGAGTAAGGTGTTAGTTACTTTAGTTTGATGCCGTCAGAGCGTAGGATTATGTGTATACTGTTATTAATGTCTGGGCGTTTGCTGAGGTCTGATGTGGGAGATATGTTCCCTCCTCTGACAAATAAAATCACCATCTGTCAAGTTGGGTAGCTGCAAGGACTGTTAATACACGAACTCTCCTGACAGGCGTAACGTGTCACCGTACACAAGTCTGGCAGCTGAAGCGTCTAAATCCGGCTCGTAAGTTCCCAGACCGAGCAAACCCATTGGGAGGGTTGTTGTTCAACTTTCATCATGACACACCAGGCGTACTTTCAGTGACCAGTGCCAGTGTTCTATCAGCCCTTTGCTGGTGGGGTAATAATAGCTCATCATTCTATGATGATGAGAGCCACATAATTTAGTCATCTGTACAAACAGGTCGGTCTCTAACTGGCGTCCACGATCTACGTGACATGCGAAGGGCAGCCGAAACGTGACAACTAAGTAGGAGCGAAGGTATAAACTAAGGTCTCGCCACGATGTTGTCTACTGGTGCAGCTTCCGGGCAGTAAGTGAAACGATACACCATTGTTGGTAAATAACGTTGGCTGTTCCATGGATTCTAGAAGCCAATAACATCGATATGAACATGCGGTTGTATCAGGAAAGTTACCCACTGGCGCGCGAACATGTCCTTTGGTTTTGTTGCGTTGGCATTTAATATATGTCCGTTCCCAGTCTCGTCAGTCTTTCTTGACTCCTGGCCACACAAACTATTGTATGCTAATCGTGTTGTCGCATGACCCATGACGGTACATGTTACATATGTTATCGAAAACACACCACCGAACGCCGTATGTAGGAAAGGACGAGTTTTGCCACTGAACACGTCACAGTACAACTTGGCGTCGATGCCAGGAATCTCTAGCATCTGAGGTTTTGGTGATGATTTGGACTCTTCAAGGAAGTCGTGCAGGTCCAGGTGAACAATTCATGTTATTTAATCGGACGCCATATGCGCGTGGCTTATGGTGTGGAAAGATATGAAATGCTTGGTCACCAGTTGAGATCAGAATTATTTAATGACTTCGTAGATTGCTAAAAGCTCTCTGTCATTGGCACTCTAATTCTGTTGAGACGGAGACTGCTAATGCGAGAAGAATGCTAGCGCTTCCATGCTCCATTATGTTGTTCAACAGTGTTGATAGCCGTCTGACTCGCGTCAACTACTAGAGCCAATGATGCACTCGGTTCTGGGTGTGCGAGTAATGCCGCGTCCGCTAAACGCTCCTTCGTTGCTTAGAAAGTCGTGATTATTTCATCCGTCCAGGCAACTAGTGAGTTTCCCATGCTCTTCTGGCCAGTGAGTGCCGCTCTTAAAGGCGCTTGTAACTCAGCCGCATGAGGTAGATGTCAGCAATAAAAACTGAAGACGCCAAGAAAGCGATACACTTCCTTGTAAGTCCTGGTCGGGTCATCTGCAGAATGACTTTAACTTTCTCTGGCAAGGGTAGTGAGCCCGACATGATCCTGTGGCCCAAAAAATCAGCTTGTGCCTGGCCGAAGACGCACTTGGCGGTGATTAGAACAACGCCATACAGTTCCAATTTTCTGAACACTTCAGTAAGGCGCTGCTGATGTAGCAGTAGAGAATGTCATCGTAGCTGGTGTCTTACATGAGTTTAGCCGTGTGCACTGCCACATCTCGCCGAAACCTGCAGCTGTTAACCCAATGACGCCATCAACAAGCCGCGTGTTCGCCATGTCGGGAAGCAGTTGATAATGCACCAAACAATCTGCGCCTATTATGGGTTCTGACGCATCTGCAACCATGAAATGCCACGTAAAGTCGCACCATAGTCCGAGGTCCAGGCTGATTCACAACGTTCCGTATGTCGATATACACTCCTGGAAATTGAAATAATAACACCGTGAATTCATTGTCCCAGGAAGGGGAAACTTTATTGACACATTCCTGGGGTCAAATACATCACATGATCACACTGACAGAACCGCAGGCACATAGACACAGGCAACAGAGCATGCACAATGTCGGCACTAGTACAGTGTATATCCACCTTTCGAAGCAATGCAGGCTGCTATTCTCCCATGGAGACGATCGTAGAGATGCTGGATGTAGTCCTGTGGAACGGCTTGCCATGCCATTTCCACCTGGCGCCTCAGTTGGACCAGCGTTCGTGCTGGACGTGCAGACCGCATGAGACGACGCTTCATCCAGTCCCAAACATGCTCAATGGGGGACAGATCCGGAGATCTTGCTGGCCAGGGTAGTTGACTTACACCTTCTAGAGCACGTTGGGTGGCACGGGATACATGCGGACGTGCATTGTCCTGTTGGAACAGCAAGTTCCCTTGCCGGTCTAGGAATGGTAGAACGATGGGTTCGATGACGGTTTGGATGTACCGTGCACTATTCAGTGTCCCCTCGACGATCACCAGTGGTGTATGGCCAGTGTAGGAGATCGCTCCCCACACCATGATGCCGGGTGTTGGCCCTGTGTGCCTCGGTCGTATGCAGTCCTGATTGTGGCGCTCACCTGCACGGCGCCAAACACGCATACGACCATCATTGGCACCAAGGCAGAAGCGACTCTCATCGCTGAAGACGACACGTCTCCATTCGTCCCTCCATTCACACCTGTCTCGACACCACTGGAGGCGGGCTGCACGATGTTGGGGCGTGAGCGGAAGACGGCCTAACGGTGTGCGGGACCGTAGCCCAGCTTCATGGAGACGGTTGCGAATGGTCCTCGCCGATACCCCAGGAGCAACAGTGTCCCTAATTTGCTGGGAAGTGGCGGTGCGGTCCCCTACGGCACTGCGTAGGATCCTACGGGCTTGGCGTGCATCCGTGCGTCGCTGCGGTCCGGTCCCAGGTCGACGGGCACGTGCACCTTCCGCCGACCACTGGCGACAACATCGATGTACTGTGGAGACCTCACGCCCCACGTGTTGAGCAATTCGGCGGTACGTCCACCCGGCCTCCCGCATGCCCACTATACGCCCTCGCTCAAAGTCCGTCAACTGCACATACGGTTCACGTCCACGCTGTCGCGGCATGCTACCAGTGTTAAAGACTGCGATGGAGCTGCGTATGCCACGGCAAACTGGCTGACACTGACGGCGGCGGTGCACAAATGCTGCGCAGCTAGCGCCATTCGACGGCCAACACCGCGGTTCCTGGTGTGTCCGCTGTGCCGTGCGTGTGATCATTGCTTGTACAGCCCTCTCACAGTGTCCGGAGCAAGTATGGTGGGTCTGACACACCGGTGTCAATGTGTTCTTTTTTCCATTTACAGGAGTGTAGTTGAGTTGTTGGCGGCAGTCAAACGGAAGTGGGTGCATGGCCGCTTGATGTACTACTTCCTGTACAGGAACACGCATAGGTCAGAACCAGTATCTACGAGATATTTCTAACTGCACTTACGATCACTGACGAACAGGGGCTGAGACGACGCCTGGCAATCGGTTGACGCGCGTACATCCGTTTGCTGCTGTTTCCAACTTCTCCTAAGCGGCTGTCGTAGGTAGAGTGGTGATCACATCTTCAATCTCCGATGCGTATTTCTGAATCAGCGGGCTCGTACTGTGAACAAGGGTTGCAACAAGACTGAGGTGCCGACTTTAGAAAGTGCGGGCACGTAAACATGGTGTTGCTACGAGCGCCATCTAGTAGCCGCAGAAACAACTAGGCTACTGTACATTCAAAATTAGACACATGAAATTGTGATGCAGCTGATTCAGGCATAACGTAAGCATTAACAATAACAGGATGAATTTACATATTTATCTGCTTTAAATAGAGATACATTTTGTAACGTACAAAACGTTAGTATGACATACAAGAAAACAGCAAAGATGTGACAGGAAAACAACATTTCGGTAAACTGCAGGAGGAAATCTGAATCAAAGATGAAGCAATGGTTTTATATAGTCAAAAAAGTTTTTATTTCGCAGCTGCAGCTGTTCGTTGAGAATGAGGGCATCATGACGAGTGAGATGTTTGAAAAATCTCCAATTCCTCTAAGACATCTAACCTACGCCCCTTCTTTTCGGTATGCTGAAATTTGTTATCGCCTATGGCTTTAGGCACGTGTCCAGTAATTAAGAGATGATCGGCAAAGGACGAATTTAGGGGACTGGTGCCGTTCTTTCTCAAAAGATGTTCTTTATATCTGATGGTGAAAGCACGTCCAGTTTGCCCTATATAATAGGAGGAGCAGGTATCGCAGATGATCTTATAAACCCCAGAACTTGCTGTAGGGGAGCCAATGGATTTCAAATTATGAATGAAGTTTCTCTTTAGATTATTATTACAAGAGAAAGCAACATGGCAGTTGTATTTGTTGCGAATCATGCGCTGAATCTGATAGGAAATGGCTCCTATGAAAGGAATAGAAAAACGTTTTTTTGGGTTAATTTCAGTGCATGAGGTGTTGAGCGTGGTAGTTCTTGCAGTTTTCTTTTTTAGGATATCGTCCACTATGTTAGGCGTATATTCATTATTGACTGATATGGTTTTAAGTAAATTAATCTCCTCATTAAACTTTTCTGTTGAAAGTGGTATGGAGGTTGCTCGGTGGACGGCAGAGTGAAAAAAGGCCATTTTTTGAGACTGTGGATGAAAAGAGGAAGCAGGCACGATTTGGTCAGTATACGTTTCTTTTCGAAAAATATTGAAAGTGATGTTATTGTCTTCTATTGTCAGTGTCAAGTCTAAATAATGTAATTGGCGGTTTTCGTTTTCGAGTTCAATAATGAAAGAAATTTTTTCATGGAGGTCGTTAAAATGTTTAAATTTATGATCAATTCTAACGGCAGGTCCATTATAGATGACTAGAATATCATCAACGTATCTTGTGTAAGAAAGGATACCTAGTGAAGCGGCTGAGACACAGTTAAACAGCTTTTTTTCCAAGGAATTGATAAAGATGTCAGCAAGGATGCCGGCTAAAGGGTTGCCCATAGCGAGCCCACCAGACTGCTGGTACGGTTGTCCGTTAAATTCAAAGCAGTTGTACTTGACAACGACATTAATGAGCTTCATTAAGTCGGTAATCTGTTCATCTGATAGATCTTTTTTAAATTGACGTAAGTTTTCTTCCACAATGATGAGCGTCTCACGTACCGGGACATTGGTATAAAGATTTTTAATATCTAAGGAAAAAAGCTTGGTGTCTGAACTGCATACTAAGTTTTTAATATTTTGGACCAAAACGTGGCTGTTAGGAACGGAATAATTATTTTCGAAAACGAAGGATTTTTTCAAAGTTTCGTGTAGAAATTGGGCCAAATCGTGATATGCGCTATTCATGCTGTTGGAGATTGGACGTATTGGATGATTAGGTTTATGAATTTTGAACTGGGACCGAAGTTTACGGGGTTGGGGATTCATATTGATGAGTAGTTTCTTTTGGAAAGCTTTTATAAGAAATTTAGCATTGTTAATGGCTGACCTTACTTCATTCTGTAATTTAGGAGTCGGATCATCATGCAGCTACGATATGTTGTTTTTACTGAAGAAATTTTCACGTTTAGAAATATACTCAGAAATATAAGCAATGACTAGACAACAACCTTTTTCGGATTTAGTAATTAAAGCATTTGCTGTTTTAAGTTTATTACTAATGGAAGTTACAAAAATTCTGTCGTTATCTGTAGCATTAGACAAAATAGCTGCATTTTTCTCTAGCATGCGGGTTACATCATACGCAATTCTGGCTTGAGAAGCGTTATCTATCTTATTATAATCGAGACCGATTTTTAAATCAACAAGCATATTTTCTCTTACATTTCTGTCTGACGGGTTAGGCCTGACATTGTATTTTAGTCCTTTTCCTAACAGGACTTTTTCATTCTCAGTAAAGACGATGTTGGTTTTATTTAAAATTCTTTCATGAAAGATGTGACTGCTTTTTTAAAATGTATTCTGAGGGAATTTTTCATTAGAAAGCAGACAAAAAAGATTTCTGAGCTTCTTCTCGTGTTTCTGCATTATACCTATTTTACAAATCTCTAGATGTTCGTTAATTTGCGTCCACATGTCGTCAGTATTAAAATTATAGTTAACACGATAAGTGTTTGTGATATTTAAGTACAAATGGTATGCTTCTTCGTTAAGACGGTCTTTTTTAGCGTACAGCTCTTTTATTCTATTACAAATAATATTCTTAATGATAGGTCAAAAGGACTTTGGATTTTTCTAATATACAGAAAAATTGATGTAGGCTTTTGTATAAGTCGGGTCAAGTCCCCTTTTTTTCACACTGCTTGTTAAAATAGATAGCCATACTTGTATTCAAAATTTTCTTTTTTAATTCTTTATATTTAGAAACAGCCTTAGATACCTGGGCAGGTAAGAAACGTAAAAAAACTTTGAACATAGCTGCTAAGGTTCAGTGACCATGTCAGAATTATATTGGAACAAATAAACCCTCGGGCACAAATATTAAGTCAAAATTGACCTGGTTTCGACGCTACTATGAGCGTCGTCTTCATAATTAGACTAACTGTTCTAAAACATATTCGGTATATAGTACATTAATAAAATTAAAGTTTGTACTGACTGGAAAAGATGCAGTACTTACAAGTCACACATTAAAAAAGATCTGAGCCGGAAAGGTGACGTCATGAACAGTTGTGAGATGGCGATCCGCTAAGGGCTGCTCATACTGTGAACAAAGGTTGCAATCCTTGTTCACAGTACGAGCAGCCCTTATTATATGCGGTGAGGATCCATTGGATTGTGGTTCTGTGTTTCCTTTCCTGTAACGTTATGGCTTGCAACTCTTGTTTACTTCACTGTTTTTTGTCCTCTGCCACGTGAAGTAGATCTTTACTCTGACAAACCAGTTATAAATTTCTATGGTGAGAACATACTCTCTGTGCATATTATAAATATTTTCACATAGTTAATAACTAGTTCTTATATTTCAGTTATATTGTACAGATTTTCTTTTCTTTTTTCAGCGCATCTGGAACGTACTTTTTGGCAACTGCAAGCTCTTCACCTTATGCTCTTGGCTAGATGTTGTGTATTCTGCCCAGGGCATGGGATACATCCAAAACTTCTACATAAACCTGGAGCAGTAATCTTCATGTTGATTCAGTGCATAACTACCATTAAATAAAGAATTTTATTGGTATCACTCTGCAAAGTCCCTTTACTTTCCTTCCACACAAAAGTACTGATTACACAATTTTAATTAAACAGACTCCCCAAACATACTTCTTTAAGAGTTGTGCTGGCTGTCTTTGCAAATCCAGTAATTGCATATTGTATTGTGCTGGTATGGCAGTATCAGAAAAAGTAAAAACAATACAGGTCTCTGTATTTCTTCACCAACTGAAATAAACCAGACACCTAGATTACAGTCGAACTTCCCAAATCAAGCTAAAGTCTTATGAGAAACAGGAAGTTTTTGGCTTTGCACTGGTCATCAGCATCTGTTTCATTTCCTTCTAAACAGTTGGCAGTGCCAATACTGACGAGTCAATGTAACCAGATACAACCTGACAGTGGTACAACTATAAGTGAAACTTAGAAGGCAAAGTATTAAGAAGCCAGCAGCGCTTTTTTCACTCAGTAGCATTTATAGGACATGGTGAAGACGATAGCAAGGTTACATGCCAGATGGGTAATAACAATTACTGAACTTCCTTAGTAGTGGATAACAGGTGAGCAAAATTTTAAGGTAACTGGAGATGTGAGGTTGTCATCGTGTCTAATTAAAGGTTTTAAAAAAAAATGAAATCATAATCACTGAGTGTTGATACAATATTTTAGAACAGGGCCTTAATTATGCAATGAGGCATGAAATAAAGCTCGCAGCTGAGGATGATTATCATCTCATTGCGAAGATTTTGTTCCTTTTTGATCTATACGATAGATGATGCGTTAAATATTACGTTTTAAGTAATAAATATAGAACTCCAATAATTTCTAATAAAAGTGAGAAATTCACGCTTGTGCATATATATAGAACCAGCCACTCTTCACTCTGTCAGGCCACATATATTTTGTATGTCTGAATGCACCCAGAAGAGGTAAGTTGCATAAGAACACAGGTTATTCAGAAAGTGAAGTTGTAATTTAATGTGAGAAAATCCAACTCACAGTTGTTTCTTCTTTAGTTCCTCTGAAAGGCCACAATTCTCTAGATCTCGTTTATGGCTTAAAACTAAATTTGATGCTACTGCTATCGTTCTAAATGACAAAAGTGAAAGTTCATGCTGCAGTTCGCTTAATGAATTCAATTTAGGTACGAAGAATTCAGTGTCATTCCATCCCGATTGTAGTGACAACAGTAAAAATTGAAGGAATTGTGTTTGAATTTCAAAACTGAAAAAATGATGTTCATAAGGAAGAATAAAGGAATTTGACATATGGGGATGTGAAACAGATCGATCACATTTATTGAATCACAAGCAAATCAGGTGACAAAATTTGATTCATTGATAGGATACTGGGAATATGCAGTCAGTATACAAAGGATATTGTTTACAAAATATTTGTGTGATTCATTCTAAAGTGTGTGATACACATACAAAAAATGTCTAGTAGGTAATATTGAAGAAGGGCAATATGAATGACCAGACATTTGTTTGACTCACGGGAGAACATCACAGAAGAGCTGAAAAACCTGAATTGGCAGACTTTCGAAGATTGACACTAACTATACTGCTTACCACTATTTAAAAATATTAAAAATCGAGTATTTAGTGAGGAATCTGGGAATGTACTACGGCTGCCTGCCTTTTACTCCTGTAGGACTAAACAAGGCTACATTAGAATAACAACAGCAGCCACAGGTGCATTTAAGTAATCTGTGTTTCCACATTCCATAAGCAAATGGAATGGCCAGAAATTTTGATATGTTGTACAATGGGAAGTACCTTTTGCCACGCCTTTCACTGTGATTTTTCATTGAATGGCTGTACATTCCGATATAGAGGTAGACGAAAGTATGGAAGAAATATTGAAGCTGATGATGTTCAACGTTCAGTGAACTTCAGAACCGTTAAGAACTACCTAGTATAACTCAATCTCTCTATAATTGTTGATGAAGGTTATAGAAAGAGATTTAGTTATGCTAGATGCCGAAAATGAAGTCCAAAAGCCTTGCAACGTCACTACAACTTCGCATTTTACTCATTTTTTGTGATATATTGAATAGTCTGTTCAGTCACCTTGAATAATACTAAAGATATGGTGCATGTGAGATTGTATAGGATCAACTATTCATCATCAATAGTAATATTAATTACTACATCATTGCTGTGAATATATATATTATTTTTTATCTTCTCATAAGAGGAGGCAGCTTAAACCAAATAAACTTCGAACTTCTTCATTAATAAAAAATAAAAGCGTGGTTTCATCACAGTAATCATTGTTAATTGAGGTAGCCTCAAAAGTAGTGTTCTTTAGAACTATACCTCTACCTAAATTAAAGATTATATTAATGATATCAAATGACATAGTTTTAAAAACAAGATTAGCAACAGTCCTTTTATCTGGTCCAATAGTCTGATTCTTAAAAGCTGAAAAACATTCAGTATTACCCTTTACATCCACATACAGTAAATGTAACTTCCAATAATAGCTCGATTTTAACATTCATTTGCTTTCATGCTTGTAGTAGGTTTCTTTGTACGAAAAAAATTTTCCTGATTTTTTAAACTATATTGACTAACAATAAATCCTATCATTTCAGTGTTAAAATATAACTTGTAATTTTTTTCTATGACAATAGGAGTTAATACAGTTGCATGCAAAAACCTTTACTACAGCATTAAAACAGTCATTAAAGGAAACACTTATTCTTTTACTTAGAAATATTGAATAACTACTCAGTATAAATAATTTACCTATTCATTAGTAATTAAATGAAGATACATGTAGAATTAAAGTAAGACATCCAGAGAAGAAGACAAATGTAAGACATTCTAAAGATTTGCCAAACATAATTTATTGTGCATCAGTAGATGTAAGTGGTTATGGAAGCACAACGTTAATGATTGATAACTATCTATTAAGCTGAAGACTGTTCATTTAGAATAAAATAAATCATGAATTCATTCACTCTGAAAGCTTAGCTCAATAAAAGTTTCAAGAATCTATGGAAAATGACAAAGAACTGAAGCAGCAACAAGTGATTCATTAGCACCACGTATTAGTGACAGCGACGTTGTGAAAAGTCGGACAAATGTGAGTGTAATTCGCTACTAGTTTTCGATGAGTTCCCATTGGAAGGTTAAGGAAACGTATAAGAATGCTATCCACGTGAAAGACACAGATTAATAGGCCCCTTTTATTTAGCTCAAACATAGTTTTAAGAATAATGCATAAGGTTTTGGATAGGTGACTTCGGTGACGGGCTAGCTACTACTGCAGCTAAAGGAATAATGTGCAGCAAGACAATACACAGGATGATTCAGTTGAGCTGATAAGATATCCTTATTCTCTTTCAACAGAAATGAATCGCGAAAAGGCCACACTATAATATGTATGGTCTCTTTTAATAACTAAATTAACCACACAGATATCGATATGAACTTCGCAATTTTCTGATGGAATTGCTACAATTTTTGCAGGCAGTATCGTAATTCTAATAGAGGTGAATTCAACGGCATTTTGCTCTTAAAAAGCCGATTACTAGTTTATGAGAAATTATAACATTTAGAACTTACTGTTTTCTGCCTTGAACAAGAAGCCAATAGCTGTCATACTAGAAAGTTCGTGTTATATGGAACTGTCTCTTCAGGCTGAAAGGGGCTCTCTAGCTCGACGTAGCTAAGACAGTCAGCTTACAGTGGTGCATAAAATTTTAATTTAAAATTGGTACAAATCGCACTTTACAAAAAAATGGTTCAAATGGCTCTGAGCACTATGGGACTCAACTGCTGAGGTCATTAGTCCCCTAGAACTTAGAACTAGTTAAACCTAACTAACCTAAGGACATCACAAACATCCATGCCCGAGGCAGGATTCGAACCTGCGACCGTAGCGGTCTTGCGGTTCCAGACTGCAGCGCCTTTAACCGCACGGCCACTTCGGCCGGCTCGCACTTTACATCTGAGGACGTTTCGCCAGTTCTACGATAATACAGGACCTTTCAAAAAAGACTTTACAACTTTAAAAATTCATATAAATTTACTGAAATAAGATGTAGAGCTGGGCTTAGTGTTATTTTGTAGGGAAACACATCAAGTTTTTTCACCTTACACTAAAGATGTTGTATGTGACTACATTTGGATATCCTGCCTGCACACATCCCATCGGAAGCCAATTTCTTCCCAAACTCGCTGTAGAATTGCAGGTGTAACGTGCTCAGTGGTGGCGTGAATTCTCGCTCTAAAGCTTAGGTAGAGAAGCTGGCACAGGAGGTGCAAATACGATATCCTTGAAGAATCCCCATAAAAAAATCAAATGGTGTCATGTCTGGAGAAAGGGGGGGGGGGGTTGGCATTCAATTGGTGCATCACGGCCAATCCATTTTTCCCGAGAAAATTCCATACATCGGCCTGGTAGTGGGTTGGTGCACCATCTTGCATGAAGTAAACATTTCGTTCTTGGTTTTGCTCATCGATCTGTGGTATATGGTACATCATTTCACTGATAGTTCTCTCACGGAAAAAAAGGGACCATACACTAAGTTCTTGCTGAAAGCTCAAAAAACGTTCCGTTTATGGCTATCACGAACATGTTGCGAAGTTTGATTGGGATTTTCACTGCCCAAGTCCTACAGCTATGTGTGTTAACCTTGCCACTTAAGTGAAAAGATGCCAGAAAAGATGATTTCGTCCAAGAAATTTTCATCCTCATGTAACTGATTTAATATATCCACACAGAAGTTCTTGTGGGCAATTTTATCAGTGTCTCTTATTGCTTGTACGATCGTCGAAATGTACGGTTTCAAATGCAAACGGTTTCTCAACACACGCCAAACAGTCGTGTGTGAGATTTGCAGTTCGCGAGATGCACGCCGGGTCGATTTCGTAGCGCTGTTGACCAAACGTCGTCTTCACTCGCTCAAGGACATCGTTAGATATGCTTGGACCACCAGATGATTTCCAATATCTTACTGAGCAACCTGTTTTTATAAAACATTTATGTCACTCATGAACTGTAGGCCTACTAGGAGGATCTTTAGCGTACTTGGTATGGAAATGACGCTCAACAGTTGTTTTCGACTTAGATTCTTCAAACCAAAACTCACAACTAGCACGCTCGGGTCCAGTGAAGGCAGCCATCTTTAACGCAACTGCCGCTAGCGCTCCTTACGGTGCGATTCGGCGTAAGCGAACTATGCGAGACAAAACTTGATGTATTTCCCTACAAATTGACGCTATAATAACCTCAGTAGGTACAACGAATTACTTTATATGAATTTTCAAATTTGTAAACTCCTTTTTGAAACACTGTAGTTTTGCTCTTGTTTCTGCCAGAGCCTTCATAGAAAGATGGACATGAAAAATTGAATGGATCTGTAAAACACTGAATTAAGGTATTTAACTGTTAAATTATAGATCAGTGACGTGAGTTTATATTAAATTGAAAAATCACAACAGCAACAAAGAGAAAACCACAAAAGAAAGTGGTCATAAACACTCCCTTAAAATTCCTTTTATATCACCAGGTGTTTTAAATTCCCACTGTCTATCACAATACACGTCTGCTAGTGCAAGCGCTTCTGGAAAGTGAAGAGATTCCTTCGATATCTTTGAACATGGTGCAACAATACGATGCTTTAAATGTTCTGGAGTCGTCGGACTTGGACACAAACTTCATCTTTGAGATTACTGGAGGGAGAAACGTCCAGTAACGTCACATTAGGCCATCATGCAGGTCAGTTTAAACCGCCCTTACATCCTATCCAGGTACATAGAAAGACCTGGGTGAGCGCTTTTCTGGCCACAAGCGAGCAGTGAGCCAGGCACTCGCAGTTCCAATACGACGTACATCTACATATTTCAAGTGGTACTTCCCCTAGGACAGCTGGTAACACTTCGGTAAGAAAATGTGTGTATCTTCTAACAATTAAGGTTGCCGTAGTGAATTACGGATCAGTCACGGATGGTAGTCTCCGATAATGCTGAAGCAAACATTCACACTCCGCTACCTGCCCAAGCCGTTGGCACATGGACCGCGCATGCGAACGTTGAGCGTGTCGAATTGCTGACTTCATAGAGTGGAAGGTTTTCCCTCTTTCAGAAGGTGCAGAGTAATATCTAGCATGTCAGGTATCTTGAACGTGCGTCTGAACGTCAACCAGTGAGTTGGAAGAACGCCACTAACGCCATATGACGCCACTTTAGTACAGCGTCGCGAGACGCCATACTGGTTTCAGTTGAAACCCATATATGTATAATCACCAAACTGAGGTACCTCGAAAATTTGTCTTTAATTGTACGATTTGTTGTAATAAAATAACGGGAAACATTATATTGTTGGTTAAAGAATTACTGTAACTTGTGTATTATGAATGTATGCTGTTTCAAGACTAAGGCACATTGAAAATCGATCAAAAACTCATTGTTCTTGGTACAATAATTAAATATCAGTTTAAATTATAGTTACGACTGGAGCTTTCAGGAGATGGTATGATGGAAAGTATGGCTGTGAGTTATTCATATTGGGTGTAATGTAACGAGTAGAGAGGCAGAATTGTAAGCTAAGAGGTGATATGTTGATGGTCCGAGTCTCACTGGATTCCAACATATATTTAGTAACTGTTACGTCTGCCACAGACGGCCCCTGCCAGGCCGACTACACACAAGACAACCCTGTGAATCATATAACATACACAAGCACTTGCAGGCGCAACCAAGAGGAAAACAATTCTTCAAAACAAACAGAACTTGCTAAAGACTAATGCGAACCTTTTTCTGCAGAGGTCGCCTCACAGATACAGGGAAAGTTGGAGTACTCCACCGACCTCCGCCGGCTTTATAAGGCCAGCGCAGCAGCAGTACAGCCAGTTCCTCACTGAGCTAGGACCAGCTCCGACAGACCTCACTGACGCTCTTGATGAATGGTCGTCTACATGTTATTCGTTTTCTTTGTGTGTATATAGTGATTGTTCGAGAAGTGTAGTTCAGTTTCAATAAACAACACTATACTGAGTGTTCTACAATACTGAGTATTCTTCAGTGGCGACGAGTATTGTGGAACGAACCGACGAGAATCATGGTTACAACAGCAGCACCTACGGAATGGCAACAATTCTTTCAAGGACTTCTGCACCAGTTTTTGGAAACTCAGACACAACTGATCGCCGAAATCCGAAGCCTCCACCGTCCCGCAACGCCACCGCCGTTCCAAGCAAAAAAATGGTTCAAATGGCACTGAGCACTATGGGACTTAACATCTGTGGTCATCAGTCCCCTAGAACTTAGAACTACTTAAACCTAACTAACCTAAGGACGTCACACACATCCATGCCCGAGGCAGGATTCTAACCTGCGACCGTAGCAGTCGCGCGGTTCCGGACTGCGCACCTAGAACCGCTAGACCACCGCAGCCGGCCGTTCAGCGTTCAACGATGAAGTTGAAGAATAGGAAACATACAAACGACGTCTCCGCCAACACTTCACGATTCATCAAGTCACCCAAGAAGACAGGCAGCACGCTTTTTTCTTGTCATGGAACCAATCGAAGATGTATGTCCTGCTCACGAAACTACTGCCGCTGGACCCCGACTCCCTCTCCTTCACCGCCATCTGTGCGACGTTAAATGCCTACTACAAACGCCAATATCATGTACTCGCAGCCCACGTCGAGTTCTACCAATGCCGGAAGAAACCGAAGCAGACCTATCGCCAGTGGGCAGCCGAGCTGCAAGGTCTCAGCAGGAAATGTAAGTTTCACACACATCTTTCCAAGGAATCATACGCTGATGACATGGTGTGTGACCACTTGATACAGGCAGCTCCAGACGCCGCTTTCCGCTATGACGCCCTCAAGTTAGAACACCTGCCCTCGAGCAGGTTATAGAAGTAGCCTATAAGTTCGAAATTTTTACAGCCGCCTATCGTCAACTGGAATCCTGGGCAGATGTAGCAGCAATCAGTGACGACGCCACAAGGACACCGAAGACGTCGCAGCAATCCAGGGCTCAATGCCGCGCTCCTACTGCTGCCACGGTCGGAGACCGCCTCCACAACAAGATGCCGAGTCGCATCATCCTGGGCAGAGCCAGAAGCCACTGCAGCAGCAACACAACCAGCAACGTCGTCGTGGGGATCATCTCCACCTGCCCTCCTGCCCCACCTGCTATTCAGCACATGATAGAGAAGGTTGCCCAGACCGCTGGGTGCAATGCACACACTGCGGCAGGGAAGGCCATTTAGCGCCCGTTTGTCACGCAAAAACACCCACCCCCATATCCAGACGGCTGGAACAACACCCCAAAGGACGTCAACTAGGTAGACAACTCCTCGACATCAAAAATTTTTATAGACGTCACTATCAATGACAAGCCTCTGCGTCTGCAAGTGGACACAGGTGCAGCAGTATCCTTGATTAATTACACTTCATATGCCAACATTGGTTCACCAACCCTCTCTCTCCAGCACTTAAGCATCTACTGGCGTACAATAAGCAAGAGATAGCTCTCCTAGGGCAAGTCACGACCCAAGTCAAGTACAAATCGGTTCACCATCCAGTCACGTTTCTGGTTGTCAACAATTCCTCCACAGCAGACTTATTCGGACTGGACGCCTTCTGCTTATTCGGATTTTCCATTGTGGACGATGTTCACCTGGTGTCTCAGCATGTTCCTTTCCCTGAAGCTGATGCACTCTGTAAAGAATTCCAGGATCTGTTTTCACTGGGCATAGGCTGCGCCAAGGACTTTGAGGCCTCGCTCCAACTCCATCCCACTGCCTGGTCCCGCTACTTCTGGACACGCCAGGTACCAGTGGCGCTACAACTGCTGCTCAAAGAAGAACTCCAACATCCTCAAGATGAAGGGGTTCTCCAGCCCGTGCGGTTCAGCTTGTGGTCTACGCCTTTAGTCATCGTGCAGAAGCCAGGCTGCCACCTTCGCCTCTGTGGTGACTTTAAGTCTACAGTCAACCCACAGCTTCTCGTTGATGACTATCCCCTTCCACGACCGGAAGATCTTTTTCGCAAGTTGGCAGGGGGCTCCTACATTACCAAAATCGACCTAGCAGAAGCATATCTCCAAACTCCTCTTGATATTTCCTCCCAGCAATACACTGTTATAAATACTCCTTTTGGCATCTTCCAACTAAACCAACTCATGTTCGGTTTAGCCAGTGCTCCTGCAATCTTTCAAAGATACCTTGAACAACTTCTCACTGATATTACGGGCTGTATAAATTACCTAGACGACACAGTCGTCACGGGGTCCTCCTCCGAAGAGCACATAGCCAACCTCCGCCTCCTCTTCCTCCATCTCCGAACTGCAGGTCTAAAATGTAATATTTCTAAATGTTCATTTTTCCCACAATCTATTTCCTATCTGGGTCACACAATTTCCCAGAATGGCATTTGTCCATCTTTCTCTTACATCGACATCATTAACAACCTGCCCCATCACTGGGACCTTCATCAGTTGAAATTCTTCTTGGGCAAAATTTCATATTACAGGAAATTCGTTCCTTCTGCAGCTCAAGTGGCAGCACCCCTGTACCACCTCTGCCGCAAAAATGTCCCATTCTGTTGGACTGCCTTCCATACCCTCAAACAGCTGCCCCAATCCACTGCATGTCTCATGCCTTATGATCAAAATCTTCCTTTGATACTTGCTACGGACGCCTCTGAGTATGGTGTGGGCGCCGTCCTGTCTCACAAATTACCGGATGGCACAGAGCGCCCCATAGCATACATCACAAAAGCTCTCTCCACAGCGCTAATCAAATATTCCCAAATCGAGAAAGAAGCACTTGCCATGGTTTTTGCCTATTCCAAGTTCTATCCCTTTCTCTATGGCAAGTCCTTTCACGTTATTACTGACCACAAACCGCTCCTCTCTTTATTTGCGCCTTCCGCGCGATTACCGACCAAAACATCCAACCGTCTTGAGCGTTGGGTGTTGATCCTGTCCCAATTTCGCTACACCATGCATTTCCGTACCACCTCCCAGCACGCCAACGTGGACGCCTTGTCGCGTCTACCACAAGGTCCGGACCCTGCTTTTGACCAGTTGGACCTCCTCGTTTTTCAGATTGATGATGACGCCGAAGAGGCCCTGAAGGCATCTCCTGTTACAGCTGTCAAAGTAGCTGCAGCCACCGCAGCAGATTCCCTCCTCCGAGTCGTCCGACACTGCGCTCTGCATGGTTGGCCATCCTCGCCACCTTCTCAGGATCAACGCCACCTCTGGTTGTACTATTCCATCTGACACCAGCTTTCGGTGGTGGATGGATTCCTCCTTCGCTTATATTCAGCAGAACTGTGGGTCATCTTTCCGAGATCCCTGCAGCCGACGATTCTCCACATCCTTCACCAAGGGCATTGGGGCATTGTTCGCACCAAATTCCTCGCAAGGGCATTTTTTTGGATCGGCCTCACGTCTGACATAACTGAGATGGTGCGGCGCTGTACCGTCTGTCCCAAAAATTGCCCCGTCCCCCCCAAAAATTCCTTCCCTGGCCTATGCCGAACGGTTCCTGGGAACGCATCCACCTTGACTTCGCAGGACCATTTCCGGGCCCCCAATAGCTCGTAGTCACGGATGCATTTTCCCATTTCCCGTACGTCATTCGGTGTTCAGCAATCACCACGCACGTTACCTTATCATCGGTCGCAAAAATATTTTGCTTGAAAGGATTACCGAAAGCCATAGTCACAGACAATGGACCACAATTTCGCAGCCAGGAATTCCTCTCCTTTTGCACTGACAACGGCATCCAGCATCTTCTTACCCTGCCCTTCCATCCCCAATCCAACGCGGAAGCAGGACGCCTGGTCAGAACTTTCAAGACACAAATGCTCGAATATACCAAAGACCACTCCCTTGAAGATGGTCGGACGCTACTCCTCAGTTCCTATTGGGCCACTCTGATAGGGGACTGAAGCCCATCAGAAGCACTCCACAGCCTCCTACATGTTCTCTTGCCCTCTCCAAGCATTCAGATTCCTCCTGGGCAGTCCCAGTTCTTCCCTGGCTCCTTAGTCTGGACCAAATGTTTTGGCACTAACGCAGGTTGGCTGCCCGCCGTCATCCAGCGTTCCCGGGGTCGCCAACTTTTTGATGTCATCTTGGATGGCCACATAGTCTGTCGCCATCGAAATCAATTGCGTCCTCGCTACCCTGCGCCACCTGCACTGCACCCTATGACACGGACCACTGCCACCTTTACAACCCATTCTGGACCACCTACACAGACCCCTTCACTAATGCCATCTAATCGTTGCATGGGTGACGTTTCAGGGCATCAGTCACCGGCACCAGCACCACCAACACGGCAGCCGCAGCCGACGGACCAGCTGCCTGGCCCCTCTTCGGCGCCTCCCCAACAGCCGATGGCCACCGATGAAGACGAACTGATGCCACTGGTCCCACCCAGGCCGCCATCACAACCAGTACGCCGGTCAGCCCACATCGCAGGACGTACAGCACCATATTCTCCAAGAGGCAGCCTCCACAGCCTCCTCCAGGGAGCCGCAGCTGCAGATCTCCACAACGTAGCAGCTATCGATCCTTCGCGCGGCTCTCCCCCGGAAGGGAGGTATGATACGTCTGCCACAGACGGCCCCTGCCAGGCCAACTACACTCAAGACACCGCTGTGTAGCATATAACATACACAAGCACTTGCAGGCGCAACCAAGAGGAAAACAATTCTGCAAAACGAACAGAACTTGCTTGAGACTAATGCGAACCTTTTTCTGCAGAGGTCGCCTACAGATACAGGGAAAGTTGGAGTACTCCGCCGACCTCCGCCGGCTTTATAAGGCCAGCGAGGCAGCAGTACAGCCAGTTCCTCGCTGAGCTAGGACCAGCTCCGACGGACCTCACCGACGCTCTTGATGAATGGTCGTCTACATGTTATTTGTTTTCTTTGTTTGTATATAGTGATTGTTCGAGAAGTGTATTTCAGTTTCAATAAACGACATTATAGTGAGTGTTCTACAATACTGAGTATTCTAGAGTAACCTTCGCTTTTTCCAATAAATTCTAATACTTTCTTATTCGTTTATCCATAACGTGTATTTCTTACATTCAGCTTTGCATGATTTGTAATGATAATTTCCCGCCAAAGGGAACTCTCTGAAGAAACAACCAAATGACATACTGTTGCATCAGTCCCATTGGATAATCTACTGGTGAAGTGATACGCTGCAGATGAAAGCTGTTTGCGCGCAGAATGCGGATAATTTAGATCTGAAATTACAGAGGAACTCGTAATTTCTCTTGAGTTAACACGGATTACGAATAACAGCTGTCCAGATATCAATTTCTTTTGCTCCCCTTATTTTCTAGTGTCTATGTAGTATTTCAATGGCATTGTAATAACAGTTTTCAGACTTTCACTGAATCGTTATTCTCGTTGGACTTTGTCTGTCGTAACACTTCTGTATACGGGGTGCGGGGTGCGTTTTAGTAAGTTTAGTGTTGTCTCCTTCAAAGCAGTTCCCTTCTGACTGCACACACCTTTTCCAGCGCTTCTGCCATTGATGGTAACATTTCTGAAACTCATCTTCTGTAATATCCTCCGAGACCCTCGTCACAGCTTTTTGGACATCTTGTGTTGTTTGAAAATGGCGTCCCTTGACCGCCATTTTGACTTTTGGAAATAGAAAAAAGTCGCACGGAGCGATATCTGGTGAATAACGTGGCTGTGGTAGTGCTGAAATTTGTTTTGAGGTTAAACAAAATTGCTGTACTGACAGAGCAGTATGGGATGCCGCATTATCGTGATACGGAGTACAATTATCAGCAATGTTGGCATGGACACGAAGAACTCCTTTACGGAGTCTTTCTAAAATTTCTTTGTAGTAATGTTAGTTAACTGTTTGTCCAGGAGGCACCCACTCTTTATGAATAATTCCCTTGGAATCAAAGAAGCACACAAGCATACATTTCACTTTTGACATTGAATGCGAGCTTGTTTTGGTCTGGGTGATCCCCCTGGCGCCATTGCGAACTTTGGCGTTTTGTGTCTGGATCGTACTGAAAAAACCAACTTTCATCACCAGCGATAACAGGGCTCAACAATTCTGGATTGATTTCCGTTTTCTCTAACAGATCAGGTGCCACGTTTTTCCCTGTTTCTCACTGTTGTGGCGTGAGATTTTTGGGAACAATTTTTGCACAAATCTTTCTCATATCAAGATCTTAGGTTATTATTAGACGAACCGTTTTTCATTTGATGTTCAGTTCTTCTGCAATCATTTTCACTGATCATCTTCGATCAGATCGTACGAGTTCACGTACCCTGGCCAAGTTGACATCAGTCCGTGAGGTTGATGGTCGTCCACTGCGGTCTCCATCTTGAACATTCGTTCTGCCTTTACTAAACATTTTATGCCAACGAAAAACTTGAGTTCTTAACATTACCTCCTCTCCAAAAGTCTTCTAAAGCTCACCGTAAGTTGTCGTCGAGTTTCGGAGGAAAGTGTGCGTCCGTTCTGATGGAAGTGATCAGTGGACGCCCATGGCCGCATTATCGCTGCAGTTAATTTTTTGACCCTCCCGGTCTTGTCACCCTATTGCCGTGTTGTCAGCCCTGTTCTGTATTTCTTTCTTTAGCCTATGAGGAGCTAGTAGGATTAATTGGGACTGAGCACTCCGACAGTGGCAGCAGTGTCATATGCTTTCCCAGCCATTATACACTGAAGAGTCAAAGAAACTGGTACACTTGCCTAATATCGTGTAGGGCCCCCGGGAGCACGCAGAAGTGCCGCAGGATGACATGGCATGGACTCGGTTGGCGTCTGAAGTAGTGCCAGAGGGAACTGACACGATAAATCCTGTAGGGCTGTTCATAAATCCGTAAGACTACGAGGGGTTGGAGATTCTTCTGAACAGAACGTTGCAAGGCATCCCAGATATACTCAATAATGTTCATATCTGGGGAGTTTGGTGGCCATCGGAAGTGCTTAAACTCAGAGGAGTGTTCCTGAAGCCACTCTGTAGCAATTCTGGATGTGTGTGTGTGTGGGGGGGGGGGAGGTCGCATTGTCCTGCTGGAATTGTACAAGTCCATTGGAATGCAAAATGGACATGTATGGATGCAGGTGATCAGACAGGATGCTTACGTACGTGTCACCTCTCAGAGTCGTATATAGACGTATCGGGGGTTCCATATCACTCCAACTGCACACGCCCCACACCATTACAGCGCCTCCACCAGCTCAGCTGACATGCAGGGTCCATAGATTCATGAGGTGGTCTACATACCCATACACATCCATACTCTCGATACAATTTGAAACGAGACTCGTCCTATCAGGCAACATTTACGCAGTCATGAACAGTCCAATGTCGGTGCTGACGGGCCCAAGTGAGGCGTACAACTTTGTGTCGCACCGTCATCAAGGGCACACTAGTGGACCTGCGACTCCGAAAGCCTATATCTACAACTACATCTACATCTACATGATTACTCTGCAATTCACATTTAAGTGCTTGGCAGAGGGTTCATCGAACCACAGTCATACTATCTCTCTACCATTCCACTCCCGAACAGAGCGCGGGAAAAACGAACACCTAAACCTTTCTGTTCGAGCTCTGTTTTTAAATATTAAGTGTTTGCGTTTTGAGTTACGTAAGATTTCTTTAATTCATTTCTTTTGTAACTACGCCTTTAATGGCAAGTTGTTATATCTCTAGTGGTAGTGATTATTACACTTATACCTCCCTTTTCTTTTTGGACCCCTCTTTTTCCAAAAAAATACTAAATATCCGTTGAAGGGTTCGTATGCTGAGATTTGTTGATGGTCCAGCATTGAAATCTGCAGCAGTTTGCAGAAGGGCTGCACTTCTGCCACGCTGAACGATTCTCTTCAATCGTCGTTGGTCCCGGTCTTGCAGGATCTTTTTCCTGCCACAGTGATGTCGGAGATTTGATGTTTTACTGGATTCCTGATATTCACGGTACACTCGTGAAATGGTTCGTACGGGAAAATCCCCATTTCATCGCTATCTCGGAGATGCTGTGTTCCATCGCTCGTGCACCGACGATAACATCACGTTCAAACTCACTTAACTCTTGATAATCTGCCATTGTAGCAGCTGCAACCGTTCTAATAAATGCGCCAGACATCTGTTGTCTTATATAGGCGTTGCCCACCGCAGCGCTATTTGTACCTGTTTACATATCTCTGGATGGGCATGCCTATTCCAGGTTCAGTATATATCGAGGTATCGCTACTCCCTTGTTGCTGCATTATCCATATTATTTTACCCAGATTTAATGGAGAGATACCTACCAGTCAGGCGCACTAGCTCCACTTAAAGGAAGAGAAACAGAACGACTCACACTCTGTTTTTAGTGAACAACGTCTGGTTAGGGAAGCCGAGGAAGCCCCCTGCTGCGACATTACGCTGACAACACCAGTGGCTAGATGTGCACCGAATGGCGCTTCTAATGCGGACACATATTTCTGCCTTGTTTTGTGTTCCCAAACGTACTTGTTCTTTCGCTACTCTTTCTGGCAAGTGTCACTTTCAGATTTCCTACCGCTACTCTGTTAACTTCAGGCGTAACGACAGGGTGACAGAAGAATTTATTACTCAATTCAGGATTTTTTTTTCTCCGTATTGGATGTAGTAGAAAAATGGAGTATGCTGCAATGAATAGAGCATACACTGAAGTTTTTATGAGGAAATTTTAATGTCATCACTGTGTAATTGGGATTTTCCCGAGGCAGATCTGAAAGGAAGTAGATGGACAGTTGCCGTAACTCCGGTTGTGGTTATCTGAAACATGAAATTAACATATCAGCCTGATCCTTACAGGTGGAATTTTACTTTATCGCAGGGACTTGAAAAAAAATTATTTGGCTAAATTATAGATATTTTTGGAGCCCTCTTTTTCAGAAAAAATACTAAATATCAAGATTAAAAAAAATCGGCTTCGATGAACTGCTTCAAGGGAGACCAAAAATCATTAAAATCGGATGAAAATTATAACATGGGAGATGTCAAAACTGCCGAAAAACATGATTTTGATAAAAATGCGTTTTAAGTTTGACAATTATTCATCATATAAAAAAGGGTCAAAGCTTGAAACCTACGGGATATCGCCCCGGCTAGTGGATAGTCGCTTTCTGCTACTTTGACCTGATGAGCCCTCATTTTCGTCCTCAAAGCCCTTTTGGTCACCGAGCCTATCACTGCTGGCTTCTCTATCTTCAAAGAAGCGGCGCATTTCATCGATTTCGATTTAAAGAGCACATGCCACTTGTATTAAAGCAGTGTGGCCTACACTGAATAGACATACGACCAAATTTGAAGCAATGTTGACAAGTTCACTTTGGGCTGGGTGTTATTTTAGGAGCGTATCTCCGAATGAGTAAAACCGTCCACAAACGCTCCAGCAAATCAGATTTACTCAAATCGGTATAGATATAGGTGATGACTTCGGTAGCAACGAGTGGCGACCGGTTTTCTCACACCGAGCCGTGCCGTGCACGCTCGGCTTCAAACGCGCGCGGAATCGTTCCTTTTCAGAGTTCGCGCATAATATTTTGAGCAATAATTCTTAGATGTATATACATTCTATAATAAAAAACATTCGAATTTTTTTCCATGGAAATCCTGACGCTTCCCTTTCAGTCACGAAACATCGAAGCATACTTTAGTTACCGAACAGCTCCAGTTTTGTATTCGGACGTAATGGACCGATAAATAATAATGAACAATGATCCTATTGTAACTTATTGTACATGCACAAAGCTTTGAATACAGCATGTTTCCTCGATCCTTAGCGGATCAAGATAATTACCTGCTTCGTTTTCGTGCCAAAAGCGCGTTAGATGACAGACTTGGTCAGGGGTAACCTGAACACTAAGATCTATTTGTCTAGTTTTCGCCTTCTTTCCCACAGTCATGATGTCTATTTTAACCAACAGTTCACCTAATCTTTCGTCGGCTTCTTGCAGTGACGAACTGGCAGTATTATCTGGCGCTCACACAAATGCTGCCTGTTCCACGACACGGCTGGTCACGGTCCTGCTTGTACAGGATGTTCTACTTACACACAGTCATACACGTACCTTCACAATTTACATTACAATTTTTATACTCTACACTTTTGCACTCGTTACTGCTTGTGGATGATGCACTCTTGCAGTCCAGCTTGTACTACTGTTCATAACACTAACACTAGAAGTGTTATTCTTTGATTAATTAAGAAATATGAACTAGGTACTCATTATCATGTTAATTATACCATTATGCTACCCCCTGAGGTAGCATAATCGGTACACTTTGCTAATACAAGCAAATAACGCAGTAACTAATAATTTCCCATCTTCTGTTAAACTTCTTTCTTCTCAGTAAGAAATGTAAGCGCATTTCAGCAACTTCGTTCCGGCACTAGATGCACCTCTCACTCACATAATAAAATGGAAACAAATTTAGAAATAATGGTCACACAGAACCAATTAGCATTAATCCGTTTCGTGCGCGTTTGTGGCTGCACTTTACATGGTTTCAGCTACTAGATGAATAGGACATCCTCAATCAGCAAGTTCTGAATGGCCCAATCTATAAATTATTACAATCGAGTAGTCATTCCTAGTGTTACGTCTGTAAAATGGTTCAAATGGCTCTGAGGACTATGGGACTTAACATCTCAGGTCATCAGTCCCCTAGAGCTTAGAAATACTTAAACCTAACTAACCTAAGGACATCACATACATCCATGCCCGAGGCAGGATTCGAACCTGCGACCGTGGTGGTCGCGCGGTTCCAGACTAAAGCGCCTAGAACCGCTCGGCCACCAGCGGTCGGCGTTACGTCTGTACCTTTAGCTCTATTTGTCACTGGGTTTGGTATCGATTATATATAAATATGGGTACGGTAAATCAAGTGGGCCAGCACCACAGGTTGTGCCAGATCCCCAAACAGCTCTTGAACATCCGAGTTAAAAGTGCCACTTCACAAGCATGGTCCTCCTTTGGGTTAAGATATGAATTACTTTTCTAGTAAATAGTCCAGTTCTGATGCAGGTGTAATTAGATTGATTTGTAAAGGGGAATCCTAACTTAACGTGTTTTGAAATATTAAGTGTTTGCGTTTTGAGTTACATAAGATTTCTTTAATTCATTTCTTTTGTAACCACGCCTTTAATGGCAAGTTGTTGTATCTCTAGTGGTAGTCATTATTACACTTCTACCTCCCTTTTCTACAAAATGCAGACTACTCGTACCCCGACCGATGCGACTCCCGTCCGTGAGTATTGCAGCCACATGCAGTCGACCCACTTGATGCACGTCGGCCTGGGCTCGGGGACTTCGCCTTACCACGGTGCCCGCGTAACACTGGACGGGCTCAGCTACAGCTCAGCTGGCTACCGCTACCGTGCTCACAGACACGCCAGGTTGACAACCGGCCACTGCACCAACTCCGGCCACGTCGCACAGTCGGGAAGTAACATTTCAAAGAAAACTGTTAAACAAGACGCTTCAATAACTAGTATTTTCGCCTACATGTCGCATATTGAAACCGGATCTTTGCGAAACTGCACCAAGAATAGCCCATATGTTGACATGTCTGCACGTGTGTCCGGCGGAAGCGCGGCCGCGGTCGCTGGCGTCACACCTCTGCTGTGGCCGCAGGCGGAAAGGGGCCGGCTGACACAGTGTTCTCGAATACGACAGCCAACCCTAAGAGCGATGCTGATACACATATTTACCGCTGGTCTTAAAAGTTCTTTATTACTTTATTTATTACAAACAACTGATTTTATTTCCATTAACATACTCATAGTCGTGATTCTTGAAGTTTTTCCGGCGTACTGACAAGGGAACCTCCCCATCGCACCCCCTTCAGATTTAGTTATAAGTTGGCACAGTGAATAGACCTTGAAAAACTGAACACAGATCAATCGAGAAAACAGGAAGAAGTTATGTGGAACTAAGAAAGAAAAAAGCAAATTATACAAACTGAGTAGTCCATGCGTAAGATAAGCAACATCAAGGGTAGTGTGAGCTAACGAGCACCGTGGCCCCGTGATTAGTGTGAGCAGCTGCGGAACGAGAGGTCCTTGGATCAAGTTTTCCTTCGAGTGAAAAGTTTAATTTTTTATTTTCAGACAATTATCAAAGTTCAGGTGCTCACACATAATCAACTTCGCTCTCCAAAATTCCAGGACATGTCCAGATTTGCTTGGACATATGCAGAATTTGACGGTCTACACACGGAAAAATTTGAAAACGTTAAAAACATGTTTTGACAGAGCACAGAGAAAACTGTGCGACTGTGAAACTGTTGCATTTATTTGTTGCAGTTTATGTGACGAACTCTTATGTTTTCATCACTTTTTTGGGAGTGATTATCACATCCACAAGAAAACCTAAATCGGGCAAGGTAGAAGAATCTTTTTACCCATTCGCCAAGTGTATAAGTTAGGTGGGTCGACAACATATTCCTGTCATGTGACGCACATGCCGTCACCAGTGTCGTATAGAACATTTCAGACATGTTTTCCTGTGGAGGAATCGGTTGACCTATGACCATGCGATCAAATGTTTTCGGTTCCCATTGGAGAAGCACGTCCTTTCGTCTACTAATAGCACGGTTTTGCGGTGCGGTCGCAAAACACAGACACTAAACTTATTACAGTGAACAGAGATGTCAATGAACGAACGGGCAGATCATAACGTTGCGAAAATAAAGAAAGTACACTTTTCACTCGAGGGAAGACTTGAACCAAGGACCTCTCGCTCCGCAGCTGCTCACGCAAACCACGGGACCACGGCGCTCCTGATCTCACACTGTTCTTGATATTGCCTATCTTACGCATGGACTACTCAGTTTGTACATCTTGCTTATTTTTTTCATAGTTCCACACAACTTCTTCCTGTTTTCTCGATTGATCTGTGTTCAGTTTATCAAGGCCTATCCACTGTGCCAACTTATAACTAAATCTGAGGGGGGTGCGATGGGGAGATTCCCTTGTGAGTGTTCTATGAGATTTCGGGATTGCATCCGGATCACGTTGACTTCTTGCCACGATATTTCGGCTGGCAATCGTCCAGTCATCTTCTGGTGAGTGTCCTTCACTGGAGACTGCAGGTTCCCAGAGTCAACTTTACAGCAAAAATTGGCGTGAGAACGCATGCGCATTGATCTCCGTTACAGGAGCGCCATATATCGAAATCCGCGTCCTCTGAAACTACTGTTCTGTCTGTGGAGTGCAGGCGCATGCGTAAAGGTGAAAACGACATGTCCGCCCTCTGTTGAAATGGCCACCCACGTCGCTAAAAACAGACGTCAGACGTCGCCGGACGAGTCACTATGAATAAACTGTCTTCTTTCAGAGGAAATCAGAGAGATCTCCGGGTCCCAGGCCTTGTCCAGTTGAAAACCGCCATCACGATTTACAAGATTTTGCGCGAGGCGTACTTCCACATATTCTTTAATTACTGAATCCCAAAAATTTTTCCCTGGCGCCAAGATTTTCGTGGCAGAAAAATCCATAGCGTGTCGTGTGGTAATACAGAACTCAGCTACGGCCGACTTACTGGGCAGCGAAAGGCGAGTATGGCGTTCGTGTTCAATGCACCTTTCATGTACTGAGCGTGTCGTCTGACAGATGTAAGCTTTGCCACAGTGGCAAGGAATTTTATAGATACCGGCCTTCCGCAGACACAGATCATCCTTTACTGAACCGAGAAGGGCACTAATCTTCGCCGATTGCCGGAAGATTACTTTAACTTGATGTTTCCTTAGGATCCTGCCTATTTTAGATGAAAGATTGCCGGCGTATGGAAGGAATACCCTGGATTTGAATAGCTCCTTATCTTCTTGATGTTGTAGGTGGTCACGTTTCTTCCCTCTTAGCGCTGTTCTAATCTGATGTGGAGAGTAACCATTACTTCTGAACACCGACACTAAATGTTCCAGCTCCTTTGTAAGGCTGTCTCCATCAGAAACAACATGAGCCCGGTGCACCAACGTTCTAAGGACGCCGGTAGCTTGCGCAGGATGATGACAACTCGACGTTCGCGGGTAAAGCTCCGTATGTGTTGGGTTACGGTAGACAGAATGCCCTAATGACCCATCCAATCTCTTTGTAATCAAGACATCCAACAAAGGCAAGCAACCACTCTCCTCTATTTCCATCGTAAACTGGATGTTCTTGTGGATTGCAGTCAGATGTTGCAAGAACCGTGACAGTTCTTCTTCACCATGGAGCCACACTACAAAAGCGTCATCTACATATCGCCAGAAAACTCTCGGTTTAAGTTTTGCCGAATCTAGTGCCCTTTCCTCAAAGTCTTCCATGAAAAATTTTGCTACCAAAGGCGAGAGAGGACTGCCCAGGGCAACACCGTTAGTCTGCTCAAAATATTCGTTGTTAAATAAAAAGTAGTTGAGGAAAGGACATGATGGAAAAGTGCTGTTTAATCAGCCGTGAACTTATTGCTGATGAGAGACAAAGAATCCATAAGAGGAACCTTAATGAAAAGTGAGATGACGTCGAAGCTGATTAGTAAGTCAGTTTCACTAAGTTGAAGTGACTTCAGTCTATTGATAAAGTCAGCCGAGTTGCGAACATGATGCGCGCATTTCCCTACAAAAGGTCTTAGTAGAGAAGCGAGATGTGTCGCCAAATCATACGTGGGGGCGTCGATATTACTGACGATCGGCCGTAACGGAACCTCTTTTTTGTGGATCTTCGCAAGACCGTATAGCCTTGGTGGCGCACAACAGTGAGGTCTTAGTCTTTTCGCCACTTCTTGCGGAATAGAAGAAGAATTCAGCAGTCCTGATGTTTTCCTTTCCACTTTCGCTGTGGGGTCTTTGTCAATCTTCCGATACATTGGTTCACTCAGCAAGTTGTAAATCTTCTGATTATAAACCTCACGCGGCAACTGCAAGGCCTGGGACCTGGTGATCTCTCTGATTTCTTCTGAAAGAAGACAGTTTATTCATAATGACCCGTCTGGCGACATCTGACGTCTGTTTTTAGCGACGTGGGCGCGCATTCCGACAGAGGGCGGACATGTCGTTTTCACCTTTAGGCATGCGCCTGCACTCCACAGACAGAACTGTAGCTCCAGAGGGCGCGGATTTCGATAGATGACGCTCCTGAGACGGAGATCAATGTGGATGCGTTTTCGCACCAATTTTTGGTATAAAGTTACTCCAGGAACTTGCAGTCTCGTCCCCCCCCCCTTCAAATTCTATAAGTCCCTCCAGATCCTTGAGCGTCATGCACTCTGCCTCGCCTTCCGTACACACCTCCTGTCCCCCACACGGATCCTCTATGACCTCATTCCTTTCCCCCATCTGCTCCTATTCCTCGAACATATCTGCATACTCTACACCTCCCGCCGCCTTGATCCCCCTTCCCCCTGGTTGCTCCTCTCCTCTCCTCTCCTCTCCCATCCCCACCCCCTGCCACGTCTTCACTGTTGTGTCCCCCCAACCCTCCATCTCTACACCCTTCATCTCCTTTCCCAAGGTGGCTTTCATAAACTCCCCCTCACAGATGATGCCCTCTCTCCCTCCGTACATCCCGCCTATCAACTCTGATCCTCACCCTCCCCCCCTCCTTTCCTCCATCCTTTTCTTGGGCTCCCTCTCCCCCCACCCCCTTCCACCCTTCCATCCTCTTTTTTCCCCATATACCCTCTCTCTGCCTCCTCTTCTCTCCCCCGAGTCCCTTTGCATTTCCCTCCTCTGCCTTTTCCCATTCCCTCTCGTGTCTGCCCCCCCCCCTTATGGGTCCTCTCCCTCCTTTGGTTCCCCCCCTTTTCGCTTTTCCTCTCCTCCCTCCTTGTTTTCTCCCTCATCTGTCCAGGTCCACTCCACCCCCATCTGCCCTTGGCTATGGTGTGTCCTCTTTGTGCCGACATTTTAGAGCAGTGTTTACGGTGAGTGTTCAGTGTTGTGTGTCTTTTCCGACGTGTTGCGAACGAACATCATACTGTCGCTGGGTGTGATTTTAGATCTCTTGCGAACAGAAACCAGACTGTCGCCATGTTTTTTAATTGTGTGTCTACTATGTTACCCTTCTCGATCCTGTGTATTTTTACTCACTTTGCCAACCCTTTACTTTATGTTTTAACTTTCCCCAATTTTCCGCCGTTTTAAATTTAAGTCCCCGTTTTATCACCTGCTTTTATTGTTTCTTAACTTCTTACATTTTAAAAAGTCTGTAGGCTGCAGAGCAGCGTGATAAGCTGCTCCCAGCCCGCCCCCTTCAGGGGGAATCGAAATACAATAAAGGAAAAAAAAACTTGCAGTCTCCAGTGATGGACACTCACCTGAAGATGGCTGAACAATTGCCAGCTGAAATATCGTGGCAAGAAGCCAACGTGATCCGGCTGCAATTCCGAAATCTCACGGAACATAGGCCTAGTCATAGTCGTTTCTCTGATGAGTATGAACACCGTTTTTATGTTCCTAAGTCGGCAGCCTTAGATATCAGCGAAAAAGTGAGTAGAGGTGTATGAGGGCGTGCTGAAAAGTAACGTTGTAGAGTTTAAATAAAATAAACTTTATGTAAGTCTGCAGGCTTTGTGCTTGGCTCGCCCTTTTGTAGATCCTCCTGGCTTTCATTGACTGCACAGGGAGGCTAATTCTGGCGAATTTCGGGATAACGTCCCAAATGTATGGACTACCCAATATATATAAATAATCAGTTCCTTTGAGGCCTATCGTCAGTGGGATTAACTCGCCAACTTATTTTTTAGCGCGTCATTTATCTGAAAAACTGAGACATCTTGTTGGCAAAACAAATATCTTTGTCTAAGATTCAAAACATTTTTTAGAAATTATACGCACTGTGAAGATATCTGCAGGCGACATTCCTGTTAGCTTCGATGTGACTTCGCTATTTACCAACGTCCCAGTATCAGATAAAATGGAGATCATAAGGGAGAAAGTTGCTTCAGATGTTTGTGACTTAAGTGAATTATGTCTTCATTCGAGCTATTTTAAATGCAATGGTGAATATGTGAAGTCTTCACGAGTTGTCAGCCGAGTAGCGTCGTCGTCTCGTAGCATTGTTTCGATGTAGCAGTGTTTCATCTTCGCCTGAAGATGATGGAGACGCATTCCATCGAAACGTTGCTACGAGACGACGACGCTACTCCGCTGACAACCCGTGAAGAGTTCATATACGAAATTCGCCGAGAAAGCCTGTACTCACATATACAATGGTGAATTCTATGAACAGGCTGACGGCCTTGCTATGGGCTCACCCATATTGCCAGTTGCAGCTGACATTTTTATGGAACATTTTGAGTAACAGGCATTAAGTAGTGCTCTTTGGAAGCCTTCTTGTTGGCTCCGCTATGTGGACGATACATGTTATACGGCCACGCAGCGAAGCAGAACTTCATGCGTTCCACAATTTCTTAAATGGAATTTCACCGCAAAATCAAATTTAACTTGGAGGCTGAGAGTGAGGTAGGACTCCCGTTCCTGGATGTGTTGATATACAGAAGATCTGATAACAATCTATGGCACAGAGTGTATAGAAAGCCGACCAACACAAACAGCTATTTAGATGTCACTTTGCAGCACCGCCCAGCCCAGAAACAAGCAGTGCTCAACATATTTTTTGTCCAAATGGTTCAAATGGCTCTAAGCACTATGGGACTTAACATCTGAGGTCATCAGTCCTCTAGACTTAGAACTACTTAAATCTAACTAACGTAAGGACATCACACACATCCATGCCCCAGGCAGGATTCTAACCTGCGACCGTAGCAGCGGGGGGAGGGGGGGGGGGGGGGTTGGTTCCGGACTGAAGCGCCTAGAACAACAGCGGCCGGCCCATTTTTTGTCACACTGGCTTATTTATCGTAGGTGTTATCTTAAATTTTGACAGATTTTGATGCAAACAATTTTATTATAGTATCTTATACCTACATTTACATCTACAACTACATACATACGCCGCAAGCCACCGTACCGGTGCGTGGCAGAGGGCACCTAATCAATTCCTTTTCTGTTCCACTCGCACGAGGGTCCTATATGCATCAAAAATTCTCCCAGTAAACCGAAGTCGACCATTCGCCTTCTCTACCACAGTTCTCACACGCTTGTTTCATTTCATATCGCTTTGCAACGTTACGTCCAAATATTTACATTTGTGAAGCAGGACACTAGTAATACTGTATCCGAACATTATAGGTTTATTCTTCCTACCCAGCTGCTTTAACTTACATTTCTACACATTTAGAGCTAGCCTCCATCCACTACATCAAGCCTCGTGATGACTGGGTGTTGTGTGCTGTCCTTAGGTTAGTTAGGTTTAAGTAGTTCTAAGTTCTAGGGGACTGATGACCATAGATGTTAAGTCCCATAGTGCTCAGAGCCATTTGAACCATTTGAACCACTACATCAACTAGAAATTTCGTCTATATAGTCTTGTATCTTCCTTCAGTCACTCAACTTCGACACCTTACCGTACACCACGGCTACATCAGCGAACATCACAGATTGCTACCCACCCCATCTCCAAAATCATTTGTGTAATAGAGATCAATAGCGGCCCTATCACACTTCCCTGGGGCACTCCTGACGATTTCCTTGTCTCTGATGATCACTCGCCATCGAGAACAAGATACTGGGTTCTTTTACATGAGAAGTTTTCGAGCCACTCACTATGAACTTATTCCACATGCTCGTACCTTCGTTAAAAACCTGCAATGGGGCACCGTGTCAAATGCTTTCCGGAAATCTAGAAATATGGAATCTGCCTGTTGATCTTCATCCATAGCTCTCTGTATATCATGTGAGAAAAGGGCAAGCTGAGTTTCGCAGGAGTGACGCTTTCTAAGGCATGGGACATAAGCGGCTTAGTCTCAAGAAAGTTCGTTATATCTTAAACATGACTGCTATTCAACAACTGCATGAATTATAGGAGGCTGAAAAAAATCAGCCTACCAGTTTCGAACCAAAGAATTATTAAGCCCTTGACCTAGGTTTAGATATTTCTAAAAATATCTTCTTCAGAAGGAGTTAGCCCTAAAATATATATAAACGATTAGAAACTATTTTACATACATAACAAGATACTAATAATAGAAAAATGTTTGTGAGGTTCGCATACATGGTAGTAAAATACGTTAGCTGAAGCCGAGCGGCTATTGTCACATATAAAATTATCTTATCATGTATGAAATTGATATAAAAACCAGGAACATCATACACCATGGCTTAAGACAGCAGCCAGGTTACATTCATGGTACGTCAGAATAAATGCACAGATGTATTCGCCCTCTGGTAAAGGCTCTTGCATACATGAAATTATAACAGGAGCGCAAAGAATAAAATATTTGCATAATATAAGAATTCAGCGTGCCCGAGACAAAGGCCAACTGTTCAGAGGTACAGGCTCAAACTGATGAGAAAAAATTGGGATGCAGAGGGCCCATAAGAACTACGCCTTACTTGTGTTAAGCAGCAGCATTTTACATTAAAGTAAGAACTAAAATTTCTTCTACAAGGCTACTACTAATGCAATAAATTTACAGGTATACGAGGAGCGTTTGAAAAGTCCGTACAAAGTCCGAGAGATGGCACCACCGGCGCGTGTCGAGGTCATGTTTAGTTAGCAGCATCTTTGGGAAGAACACACACCAAGTTTCAGCCGTATTAGTCTATTTCTTTGTGTTTGGCATTCGTGTGAATCAAGGAAGTTCAGTGATTGTCAAAAAATGGACGA